>NW_026948180.1:0-136434 GCF_963921235.1 Mobula hypostoma | reverse complement strand
AACATACCCGCTGTGTACACAGACACTCTGTCCGGTTCTCCATCAGATATAAAACATACCCGCTGTTTACACAGACACTCTGTCCGGTTCTCCATCAGATATAAAACATACCCGCTGTGTACACATACACTCTGTCCGGTTCTCCATCAGATATAAAACATACCCACTGTGTACACAGACACTCTGTCCGGTTCACCATCAGATATAAAACATACCCGCTGTGTACACAGACACTCTGTCCGGTTCTCCATCAGCCCTGCACGACATCGATGATTACGTCATTTGATGAACTTCCCTTGTATTATATTTATTTTCGATAATTTGAAGTCCAGAGATGTCCATGGTCAGTCCAGCTCTTAAACCATCTTCTCCACATCTGTAGTATCTGTATGTGCGTGTGTTTGTGTGTGTGTGTGTGTGTGTGTGTGTGTGTGTGTGTGTGTAGAAGAACATATTATACATCCTATAAAGCAAAGGAATAAAATTTCCGACTAGTGCCGTGGATTTTGAAACGTTTAATTAGCTGTAAGAATATAATGGGCTGATAAGGCTGCCATTCCCTGGCCTGTGGGTTACGAGCACAACCATCAACACGTTTCTGTCCAGTGTAAATACTGGCATGATATTTTTGATCACATATAGATTCAACTCCTTAAACAGATGTCTTCATCTCCTGCTTTGACTTAAAATAGCTGTGTACTTGGGATTACCTCTGCGGTGTCCTGGTAGAAATTAATGTAACACCGTCAAAAAAGGCCACACACCAAATAAATTTAAATTAGAAACCATTATCACCACACACACACACACACACACACACACACACACACACACACACATACACAAACACATACACACTTTCTCCATCTCTCTCTAGAAAACATATCCTCCATCTGTCTTTCTCTCTAACTCTCTCTCTCTCTCTCTCTCTCTCTCTCTCTCTCTCTCTCTCTCTCGATCTCTCCCCAGTTATTCCTCGATGGCCCTGCTCATGCCTTTCTCTTCCGTCACTGAACGCGTTAAACAATATATCTTATGGATGGGTCTGCGTATCTTTTAAGGGACAGACCAAAAACCAGAAGTGACATTGAAACAGTCGCAGGTCCATGTTACAGAAACAGGAGATACTTACAGCAGAATGAGAGATTAGAAAAAAACAATGAGTTGGGAGAACACGGAGTAATAGCTCAGTCTGCTGGAGAGAAAAGGATTCGTGACGCAATAGGTTTCAAGCAGGTAATGAAGAGAGGTTTGACATGAAATTCACATAAGTTACGGATTCATGAGCGAGAACGACAGCAGGGCAGAGACAATCAACAAACGGGAGACGTTCAGTTGGATAACACGAGAGTATGTTTTCAGTCTCTACCTGCTTGTCGCAGGTATAGTGCGGTTCATACAGAACCCACCGGTCTCAGCGCACTGGTGCTAATTATTGCTAATTAGCAGTTATTTCTCTACTTTAACGAACCGTAATGCCAATGGGGAAATAACACGCCTTATTTCATTGAACTGGACGCAACACCAGTCTTAAAGCCTCAAGAGACGGCCGATGCTGGGATTACAACACCAAGTACGATGTTGTCAAACTACTCCGTGTAATGACAGGACATTATCTGAGCATCGCTGGTGGCGACAGCAGTCTGTAATCCTGTTGTTGAGTCCACCTCATCAGGGCTGATTCCACTCGAACAAAAGTCTCTGCCTTGTTATTTCTCTGCGATAACGACCTTGAATATGATTCACTTACTCTGCTCCGGTGACTTTTTTTTTCTGGATATGATACGTTAACATTTTTTTTGGTACAAACTGTCACTGTTTGCACTGTTACCGGAGTCAGTCGCAAACACAGATGTTGGTTGGTATGCGGCGCGAAATGCAAACCAATGACCCCAGCATTACAGACGTTATCGGCTGCTGTACCAGAGACAGAGACAAATAGAAAGCATTGTATCAACACCAGTGAAAATGCAAATATGTAACAGTAACGATATTGCAGAATCACCAGGTTATTTTCGAAGTTAGAATTCAGAAAGAAATTGATTCAGGGAAAAATGCGTATTACGCTGTTAATGTTAAGTATGTAAGTGTGTACCTCATATACATCTTAGAACGAATATGTATAAAATTTACTACTCGTGCTGTGGATTTTGAAACGGTAAACTGACGGACAAAGCCGATGTTGAATCTACCTGAGGGACATTTAGATACTGAAACACTGTTTCGTTCAATTAGCTGTAGGAATACAATGGACTGATCAGTCTGCCATTCACTGTCCTGCGGGTTAAGAGCACAACCATCAACACGTTTCTCCCTGGTGTGAATACCGGCATAATTTAACACAATACTTTCTGCCATCTATAGATTCCATTCCGATTCTTTTCATGGTTGAACATAAAAATGCCCGTGTCCCTGGCATTACCTTCGCAGTGCCCTGCAGATATAAATGCAGGATGACAAGTAGGGCCACACCATCGCATAAAACCATATTAAAACCATTATTAACACACACACACAGGCAAATGAACGTCGGTACATGTATTAAATTCTTTGTCGATCTCCCAGTTCATGCCTTTCCCTTCCCAGTCGGAACGCGTTGAACACGATGTTTCACGGTGGGGTCAGCATATCGATGAAGGGATTGATGAAACAAAAACGACATTCAAACAGCTGCAAGGCCATGTTGTAGAAACAGGAATTATTCACAGCAGAATAAAAGAAGAAGAACAGCAAATTGGGAGAACAGAGTATTAGTCCAGTCGGCCGGAGAGAGGAAAGGACTGAGCATGCAGTCGCTTTCAAGGTGAAAATAAAGAGAGGGTTAATATGCAGTTGACGTAAAATGCAGAATTACTGAGAGAGAACGATAGAAATGTAGAGACAATCGACAAACCGGAGACATTCAGTCGGATAATATAAGAGTGTGGGTCTCATTCTCCACCTGCCTGTCGCCGGTAGAGTGTGGAGGGATGGTTCATTCTGTACCCACCAGCCCTCGGTGCAATGTGAGAGTGTGGGGATCATTTTATAGATACCCGTCCCTGGTACACAATGAGAGTGTGGGGTTCTTTAGTTCTCACTCTCTGGTTCATTGTGAGAGTGTGCATTTCATACTGTACATACCAGAGTCGTTACAGTCTGAGAGTGTGGGTTTCATTCTGTATCTGTCAGTATCCGTTACAGTGTGAGAGTGTGGGTTTCATTCTGTATCTGTCAGTCTCTGCTACAGTGTGAGAGTGTGGGTTTCATTCTGTATCTGTCAGTCTCTGCTACAGTGTGAGAGTGTGGGTTTCATTCTGTATCTGTCAGTCTCTGCTACAGTGTGAGAGTGTGGGTTTCATTCTGTATATGTCAGTCTCTGTTACATTGTGGGGGTGTGGGGTTTCATTCTGTATCTGTCAGTCTCTGTTACAGTGTGAGAGTGTGGGGTTCATTCTGTATCTGTCATAGTCTGTTACAGTGTGAGAGTGTGGGTTTCATTCTGTATCTGTCAGTCTCTGTTACAGTGTGAGAGTGTGGGTTTCATACTGTATCTGTCAGTCTCTGCTACAGTGTGAGAGTGTGGGTTTCATTCTGTATCTGTCAGTTTCTGTTACAGTGTGAGAGTGTGGGTTTCATTCTGTATCTCTCAGTCTCTGTTACAGTGTGAGAGTGTGGGTTTCATTCTGTATCTGTCAGTCTCTGTTACAGTGTGAGAGTGTGGGTTTCATTCTGTACCTGTCAGTCTCTGTTACAGTGTGAGAGTGTGGGTTTCATTCTGTATCTGTCAGTCTCTGTTACAGTGTGAGAGTGTGGGTTTCATTCTGTATCTGTCAGTCTCTGTTACAGTGTGAGAGTGTGGGTTTCATTCTGTACCTGTCAGTCTCTGTTACAGTGTGAGAGTGTGGGTTTCATTCTGTACCTGTCAGTCTCTGTTACAGTGTGAGAGTGTGGGTTTCATTCTGTATCTGTCAGTCTCTGTTACAGTGTGAGAGTGTGGGTTTCATTCTGTATCTGTCAGTCTCTGTTACAGTGTGAGAGTGTGGGTTTCATACTGTATCTGTCAGTCTCTGCTACAGTGTGAGAGTGTGGGTTTCATTTTGTGTTTGTCTGTCTCGTTTACAGTCTGAGGGTGTGGGGTTCATTCTGTATCTGTCAGTCTCTGTTACATTGTGGGGGTGTGGGTTTCATTTTGTATTTGTCTGCTTTGGCTCCACCGTTACGTGTGTCGCCCCTGTCCTGTGCCTGTGAGACCTGATTCGGTGGGAGCGAGAGTATTTTTTCTCCTTCTTTCCCGCTGTTGCTGAAACCTAGTAAATAATCTTGAAATAGATTCAGTATTCCCTGAGCTATTGTTAGAACAAGCGTCTCCTGCAGTCGGTTTATGTTATAATTGTGAGATGAATGAAGACGGTTGTATTGAGCCGGACATTCAGCGTCGTGGAGTCATTTGGCAAACAGACCATTCGGCCCGGAATCATTTTCCACGCTAATCGTTAGTCAACCACATAGTGTCACAATGGCGGGAGCATAGGGAGCAACGGTGGACCGAAATGAAAAACACATCTTGTGAGGCTATTTAGATTTAGTTTATTGCTCGATACCAGGAGAACTAGGCAGGAGCAGGAGAAGGACCCAGGACTACTACTAGGCTGGGACCAAGGGTCTGGGCTTAGACTCGGAATCGTCTCCCAGAACTAGAGGAGACATGAAGAGGCTAGGTTATGGACGCCGAGCCCGAGACTGGGCAAGGACCCAGTACCTGGATCTTGCCTCGGGCTCGGACCCCAGAACCAGGCATGAACATGACATGGGCTAGGGAGAGGAGGGACAAGGAAAACAGAGCCTCGGTCTCGGGAGAGCAGGTACATGGAACCATGGACACATACACAGAACACAAAGTCGGGACCCCTCCTTGGGTACAGGACATAGGGCCGGGACTCACACACAGAACAGAGAGCCGGGACCCCTCCTTCGGTACAGGTCATAGGGCCGGGACTCATGACCCTCCGCGGGGCAACGGCAAGACGGCCTGACTTACCCCACGGAGGCGAGGACAAGACAAGACAAGACCAACACGAATGAACACCAGACAGTACCTATCTAGCTCCGGCAATAGAACTAGACCGAAGTACAGGTGGGGGCTGCAGACGAGGGTGAGAGGCGAGAGGGGCAGAGAAGGGATTCAGACAAGGGGGTAGGACAGGAATCACAGACCACCAGGGCCAGGACTTGACTCAGAACTGGGAAGCCGCAAGGGCCAGGACTTGTCTTGGTGCTTGAATGCAGCTAGGGAAAGGACTTGAATTGGTGCTTGGTGCTTGAATGCCGCCAGGGACAAGACTTGACTTGGAGCCTCCGGGTAGTAGCGAGCTCTCGAATCGGCCCGGGAACAGGAGACAGCGGTTCTTGATTCACTCCGGCGGGTTAACCGACGGACCCACCTTGGTGAGGAAACTTTGCAGGCTTGCTTTGGCGAGGTAACTGAACAGGGTTGCTCCGGTGAGGGAGGGCGAATTATCGGCACTCGCTTCGGCAGAGAGCAGGCTTGCTCCGGCCAGATGGCGTCGGCACACCGTAACTTAGATGACTTTGCAGACACCCCCGCGCCGAACGGCTGAAAGCCGGAGACTATAAACTACCGGTTCAGCCGAGCGTTAATTGCCTCTATTCACCAAAGTCGAGGGACACGGGAAAACAGGGAATCAACTGTCCGGATCGTAACATAAACAAGGTAAATTTAAAGGGACGCCGATCCGGATCATGACACACAGAGCCAATTGAGCAGCACGTGGTCTGTAACTTTCTGTGGTTTGGCAAAATCACCTTTGAAATGTTGAATGAAAATAATCAAATTAAATAAATCCAATAATTTATATCAATAAGTGTGTAATTAGATTAATAATTTGATCGAAATAAGACCAACCGAGGCAGAGCGTTTCATGTTCCAGCATCGTTTATATGAATACATTTCCACTCAGCAATTCTAAATTGCTAATTTCACCGTGTATCTTCTCTCTTATGTTTGCCGATTCTGCCACATATTTCTCAATGTGCACTGCACCATGAATCAATTCGAGTTATGTCCCACTCATAGTTTAATATCCATTTCGAGTTCCCTATGATAGATTCAGACTTGCCTGCAATATGCCATGCATTTTCCATTGATAAAATTATGTCTATGTTGTTCTGTGCAGCACTGAACTAGTTTGTGAATAGGAATGCGAGGGAAGGTCATGTTTCACATTTGGAATAATCCACAGTTCCACATTGCAACATCCGGGTGATTGATGACCTCCTGAGAAATTAGCGTCACTGGTTACGTCACAGCGCAGCCGGGAATGTTCCGCTCGTCAGGGACATGGTGGGAGGAAGAGTTTGCTCCTGTGTGGCAAGACACCCTGTCCTCTATTACACTACGTCAGTGCTGAAGAACGAGATAAATGGAGGAGAATGGACAGCTGATGATTACTAGATTGATATTACAATGTGAACACATCAGCTGGAGATGTTGGGATCCTGGAACAGTAGAGTACAGGAACAAGCCCTTTTACTCACTACTTCTGCGCTGAACAAGATAGCAAATGACATTAAACTCTGATGACTGTACATGACCCATCTCCCTTCATTCACTGCATACGCGTGTGCTTTGATTGAATATTTACCGTTATGGAAAGCTAGAGGTTATATCTCAAAAGATGGGAAACCAATACCATCAGCTCCCTTGTTGAAGTAGATATTTGAGAAGGGAAGTGAAAACACTTATGGATTAAACAAAAAGGTGAAGGATCAGTTACAGATTCTCCCGGAAGAGAGCACGAATGCTGGTGAGTGAGCCAAACTAGAATCAAGCTGGGTGGTGAAAAGGAATCCAGGAGCAGAGGTAGGGAACAGAGAAACCAGCAAACTGTATGCCTATAGACTTAGTCATGACAGAGCAACAGGATCAGGAGTTGGCAAAGGTACAAAGTGGAGAGGAATCTGAGGAGATTGGGAAATATTGAGGGAAACAGGCAGAGAATCGGATTGTAATTAATAATGGTATTTTTTTTTTGTGCCAGAATGTGAAATAAACCAGGTGATGTATTGCCATCATGACATTTGTGGGCATCAAGGATCAGCCAGAACTATGGAACAGCTGAAGAATCAGTGTTGGTGGTCGAAAGTGCGAGGAGATGTACCACATTATTGTAAGAATTGTTTGATTTGTGCCCAGTAATAACCAGATAAATCGGCTGGAGAAGCAGTGTTAGGACACGCCCCGTAGAAGGACCATGTGTTAACGTGCAGGTTTATTTTGCTAGATATTCACCTCCATCCACTGAAGCACTGAACTATGTCCTCGAAATAGTGGATGCGTTCACCAGTTGGATAGATAATGTCACAAAATCTAATGAAACTGTTTGAGATAAAACAGAGGTTCAATATCCCCTACCGACCACAATACAGTGCGATTGTTGAACTGATGAACTGGCCTTTAAAGACAATGTTGTCTATAATGACTAAATGGCTCATGGGTCACTGTCTTACCCTATGTTCTTATGATAGTCCTCAGCACAGAAGCATCCTCTCCTGCATTTATACGTTTTAAGTTGACGATCGGGAGAAAAAAAAATAAAAGGGTTAGTGTTCCTGCTTGGCTAGATTTGTCACAGACCGAGTATGATAGCATTGGAAAGGAGAATGGCAAGCAGCAATTAATTGTTTCTATTGAGGAGGCCCATTGTGATGCCGCCCACAACACGTGGCGGAAGAAACAGCAGAGCGAAGCTTGTTTCGAGGTGCGAGCAAAACCGCGGGTGTTGGAAATAGGACAGAAGGTTGTGATGTTACTACATCAGCCGAGCCCCATTTACACCTTCGCGATTTGTCGGGACCGAGCCAGTCCATCAGTATATAGAATCCAGACCTCTCCATATAAGTTGGATTGGTATCTTATTAAACAACTCAAACCTCTTGGAGATAGTCAATATCCCCCAGTAGCTAAGATCCAGAAAACATGTTGTCAATGGGATGTTCCGGTCCGAGATGAGATGATCCTCTTAGATTTATGCTTCAGGCAATCGACGGTGATAGGGATGAAGGAGCAGTTGTCCCCACAGTGAGTTGGACAACCACTTCCAGTTTGTACCCGGAGTATAAGGACAGTTCACATCTTTGCTCTCGCCCGAGCCAAAGCGGAGACTAGGGAAGAGAGAAAGAGATGGGACAACGTGTTTGTTTGGTGGTCTTCTGGAAATAAAGTGGCCGATAATTGATCTGACATGAATGGATTTTAACAAGGCGTTAAAGATATCCATGGTAGGACCAATTATAACGTCAGAAGGTTTGGTACCCAGGGAAAGTTTGCTGGTGGATTCAGAACTGAAGCTCACAGAAGGCAGAGGATAGTTGTGGATGGAGGGTTTTCTCTCTGGATGTCGGTGACCAGTGGAGTCCTGCAGAGATCTGTTCTGAAACCCCCGGCTTTTTGAGTTTTTATGAATGATTTGGATGAGGAGGTGGAAGGGTGGTTTATTGTATTTTCAATGATGTGGAGGTTGGTGGAATTATGGAGAGTACAAAAGTTTGTCACAGGTGACAACAGGACAGTGACAGGACGCAGGGCAGCGCTGAGAAGTTACAGATGGAGTTCAACCCGGGAAGGTACGAAATGATTCATTTAGGACGGATGAATTTGAAGGCAGAGGTGATACTTTCTCGAGTCAACCGAGGGCCGCACAACAATACGAGTTGCACAAGGGAAACTGAGTATGAGACTTCCTCCAATAAGGCGAGGGCCGCTGATCGCTACGAGTATCCCAATAGACACGGAGCGGTGCACTGCGAGAGCAGAAGGAAGTGTGATTGACAGGTGAGCTTGAACACATCCGCTGTTCCGCACATTCTTATAATGACGCTCGAAAGGCAATATACCTGACAGTAAATCAGGAGAAAAAAAACTTAACGGCAAATAATAGAACAGCCTTGGAACCTGTGGATATTTCACAGATTTCACTTGCTACTTTTATTCAAAGAGCGAATGGGTGGAGAAATAGTGGTAGAATTGTGGCAGGTTTGAGAATATGTTTAAAGTTAAATAGACTGCATCGCAGGTCACGGGTATGGGGTGGTCAGATCATTCACCGGTAGAGGTCAGGTTCCTGCCGAACGGCCCATGTGCGCTGGAAAACAGTGTTCTTCAAACTGCCCACAGCTCTCGCGAATCTCCTGAGGGCACGTTCCCTTTTTGATCACAGGTCTCTGGAATATCGCTGTGGATCTTTTAAACTGTTTGGAGAAATATGTGCAGTGTATTTGATTGTAATACGTGTCAGCTGTCACTCTCATTTCCAACACTCATCCGCCCGGAATGACTGAAACGAACGAAAGAAAAGAATGAAAGAATGGTCCCCTTTAATAAGGACGTTTGCTCCATTCCCCCGACGGAACAAACTCCTTCTCTCAATTTCAGAAGCGAATATGCACGGTCAAATATTACAAAAGAAATCGACTTCAAGAAGAATGTCTACTTTTAAAGCAGCACACGTATAAAAAAAAAATCCTATTTAAATAGCTGAAGCCAGATATAATGGAAAATAACATGAAAATCTCACATCATGTTTTGTTTTGAAGTACATCGTTGCAATATCCCTTCAGGAGTCAAATTCATGACACGGGGATAGTGAGTAAAAATAGTTTTGCCTAAGTATTTGTGCAGTTGGTTGTCACTAATGTCCCTGACGTGATAACCACGCTAATTGCCTCAGTGGAATTGCTCTCACCTCAATAAAAGTCTGCTAAACCGATGCCCAGTCCATCTGAGCAGCTGAAACGCTCCGTACAACTGAACGCTGCTTCTGACGGAATATGGGATATCCGGCGATTTACTACATCGCGGGCATTTTCTTTCCCACACTCGTAGCGGTTGGTGTCCCCGGTAAGATGCCGGAGCTGGTTACTTTATGTACGGTGCCGTCGTCTTGCTGTTACTCTGCTGCGGGATCCGCACTGTTACTGAGCACAGATGCTGCCGTCGGCTGAAACGTGTTTCCGGAATGGAGGGTTCAGGCATCTAATTGTTTTAGTTTCATTTTCGTACTTTGATCGATGTGATTTTTTTTGTCAATTACGTTCGCGCCGATATTGTCAGTGTTTCACAATTTCACCTCGCTAGGCTTTCTGAAGTGATGTTGGTCTCTGCTTTTCCAGGTCCGAGTCTCTATCAGTGTAGAAACTTCGTCCTTATAACAACGTGGCAGCTTATATAAATGACTGTCCCGTCCATTTTCGACACGTAGGTCTATTCTTACATAAGTCAATAAATGATAAATTGTATGTTTGTATACAATTTGTATAATATGATAAATTTGTATGTTTTGATTCCATTTTGTCACCGCTGCAAACAATCCCTTCAACTCCTTCACCTCTAATAATGGAAATTGTCTTGTTTACTGGGATGATCGTCCGTTCACCGGTACGTGAGTCGTGAAACTCTGATGCCTCGCTATAAACTGTGGGAAGGTCGCCAATCCGCTGACACTCACATCCGTCATTGTCCTCCAGCCGGAGTGCAGCGACCGAGACCGCACACACTGGATTCCCGCTTTCCACTTCCAAACAGACCAGACCTGGGGGCATTCAGAGAGATGCTGTTGACCATTCTTCTCTTTTGCTTTCCAGTTTCTTGAGGTTAATTTGCCTGCGATTAGATATCTGCTTTCCACTTCCAAACTGCCATACCCTGCATAGCATCTTTAGAATAGGCATTCAGAGAGTTGCCACTGAAGGTATTTCTTTTTTATTCAATTTTCTTGTAGTTAATTTAACGGCCATTGTGATCGTATCTCGGGGAAAATGCGGTCTCTGCAAATGCATCACCCGTTGCCTGGTTGGAATGGCCACAGCGGATCTGATGGTGGTTATCGTTGTTGCTTAAGTGGAACAGACAAATAATATCTACACTTATTCTAATTATAGTTCCATTTTTCCCCAATTTGTTTCAGTTAATTTAACGGCGATTGTGATCCTTTCTCGGGGAAAATGCGGACTCTCCAAATGCATCACCCGTTACCTGGTTGGAATGGCCACAGCGGATCTGATGGTGGTTATCGTTGTTGCTTTAGTGGATCAGACCAACAATATCTACATTTATTCCAGATCCCTGCTAATCACTCCTGTATGCGCTCTGACAGTTATATTTCGGGCTGTAACGACGGACTGTTCTGTTTGGTTTACGGTCAGTTTTACCTTCGATCGCTTCATCGCAATATGTTGCCGAAAGCTGCGGGAACGATACTGCACCGAGAGAACAGCAACGGTGGTTATCGTGACCGTGGTTATAGTGAGCTGCGGGAGATGTGTCCCGGCTTACTTTGCCCTTGAACCTTACGTCATCATTGACAACACGCCGTGGCGGTGCACCGGCTCATATGAATACGCTACTTCACCCGTGTGGAGAGCATACCAATTACTGGGGAGTATTTTAACCCCATTGCTCCCAATCGGCTTAATCCTGGTGTTTAACGGGTTAACCGTAAGGCATATCGTTGCTGCAATTAGAGCCCGCAGAAGGCTTCGGCACAGCAGCGACAATCAGAAAGATGCCGAGGTGGAAAACCGCAGAAAGTCGATTATTTTGCTGTTTTCTATATCAGCTAATTTCATATTATTGTCGATGCCCTATGTATCCCATTCCCTGAAATGGCAACAGCAAAACTATTTTTACGAGGACAGATATTTGAGTTCCCCGGTGTACATCCTACAGCAATTTGGGTTAATGTTGGTAATGCTCAGCGTGTGCACCAACACTTGTATCTATACACTGACACAGAGGAAATTCAGAGAAGAGCTGACGAATGGAATGAAGTATGTGTTTACATTAAATGGCCGTCTGTGTAGATAACACCCGCCTCCAATGGCAATTCAGCGGAGTTTTCAAATAAAGCCGTTTAACAATGGACAGGGTTGGCAAATATGTCATACACTCAAACAATCGTATGTCTGGTCATCCTGAAATTGTAGAATTGGCAGAAGATTGCTGACTTCATACAGTTCAGGTAGGTAGGAATACAAACGTTGAATTCTGATGGCGTGATTGTTACAATGGTTGAGGTATGTTACAAACTATCACAGACACTCAACTATCACAGGGGCAGGAATGGCTGCAGGACTTTCCGCGTTTTTGAAGTTGAAAGATGGAGAGGGTCGGGTGACAGAGTGCAAAGGCAGTGCGATGGCAGATCAGGGACAGTAAGGCAGATGCAGAAAGGGAGGACAACGTGGAGCGTTCGTTTGTTAATAGACTGTGAGACGCACACAGAAACATGAAGGGCGCGATCTCCCCATTTGGAGTATTCTATACAGCCGCCCACCAGATTAACAAAAGAGAAAAAAACGCAACGGGAACACTGAGGAACCGATGGGGAGCGGAACATGGACATCTGTCAAGTTATTGGCACGGGGAACTGAAACTTCCACAATATTCTTTGACACCTCCCCAGAGTAAAATGTTTCGGTATGACATAATTTCTCAGTTGTGTCCAGGAAGGATTCATGTCACTATAAGAAGACACGCGGACCAGCGAACAGTCCATACCGGATCTAACATTAGAAAAGGAAACGGGTCAGGTGAAAGATCTCTCCGCAGGTCAGCATTTCAGAACGATAAGGCAGAACACCCCGACATTTAACTTACACGGGGATAGGACCAGGAGCATGGAATGTATTTAGTTGGGGGTCTGCCATGCATGGTGCTACCTGGCAGGAGCTTGGGAACGTAAATAGGGAAATGATGTACTCAGGGAAATGCGCAAAAGATATGTGGAGATTGTTGAGGGAACACTAACATGGAGTTCATTATAGGCTTCTCTCATTGAGACAGGGCAAGAATGATAGCGTAAAGTAACCCTGGGTGACAAGAAAGTTGGAAGAGCTCGTCAAGAGGAACAAAGAAAAATACTTAAGAGTTAGGAAGAAAGGACCGGGTATTGTTATGACGGGTCACAATGTAGACAGGAAAGTATTTAATAATTGTCTTAAAAGAGTTAGAAGGGGGGCTTGAGAAGGACTTGGCGAGTTGCACTGTGAAGAACAGGAGGAGACTGGGGTGAGTGTGGGCAGATCAGAGGGAAAAGAGGAAGACTATTGTCTGGAGACCAAGGAGGCAGTGAAGCTCCTTACTGAATACATGGATGAATGTAAACACTGCGTAAAAAGGAAGATACGCCAGATCATGCCGACGCTGAGAAAGAGGATGCGCTGGAAACTTGGAAAACATTATGATGAATGATTCCCAGATACCGGAAGTGATATAGTCCAGCTAATACTGAAGGCGAGCGAAGTTACTGCAGACGTTTTGGACAGGATATTTGTGTCTTCGCTGGTCACGGAAGTAAAACTAGATGATTGGAGGGTGGAAAATATTATTCATTTGTTGACGAAAGATAATAGGGATAATTCTTGGAATTATAGACCAGGGAGTCTTACATCAGTAGTGGATAAACTACTGGAGAGGATTATTGAGAGGAAATTAATGAGTATTTGGAGAAACTTAGCCTTGCTACGGGAAATCAACATGGCATGTTTTGCTTTCTGAGCCAGATTGAATTATTTGAAAAAGTGAAAATAAAACAAACAGAAGAATCAGAACAGTCGATGTGGGTGCATTAATTTTGGTCAGGCGTTTGATCAGTTCCCCGTAGTAGACTCATTCAGAAAGTCAGGAGGCAGGTGATCTAGGGAAACCTGGCTGGTTGGTTCACAATTGGGTTACTCACAGAAGGCAGGTGATTAGAGTGAATTCTGTCTGGAAGACAGCGGGCAGCCGTGTTCTGCAAGGAGGGTCGAAATTTCGGTACAATTTACAACTATATTTGGTCTCTGCAGTTACAGTGCTCCGAGAAATAGGACTGAGGGAAATAACCGATTTAATCTGACCACCCAGCAGCAGCTGGATATTTATACAGTTAGGGCTGACGATGTAAGCAACTCGCTGAACTACTGATTGCAAATGACTTCAAAACAATCTTTTCCAACGGAGTCCTACAACTTAAAATCAACTTTTCAAAGTGTTGAGCAGCAGTCTTCTAAAATGCCAATTCCAAATTCCCAATTCAACTATACGCCAATTTATCCTAATGCCAATTTACCTCTGAAATGTGGTTTTATCGTGACGGGTGTAGATACGTTCATATTTCGATCTATTTAACCTTGAATCTACATGGCCGGTGTGGAATCCGTGTCTCCCTCTGAAATCAATAATAAATGAAACATACAAAACTACAGAAACTAAAAACGCAGCGACAGCAAAGCAAACATCCGGGCTCACACTTGTCTTCCTTCAAAACCATCGCAGGCAGTTGTAGAATACAGAATAAACAACTTCCAAGCAAAATGTCTGAGCATGTATTCTAAAGAAATTAGGAGAGTAAGATGTGGAGCGGTGAGTCTCACATACAATAACGCTTCATAGAATTTCGAAAAAATATGCAGCCTCCAAATTTCGCATTAGTTCCTGGAAATCACTTCTTGCAAGGTGACACTTTTTTTGTCACGTGTATGGTTGAAAAGATGATTAACCCAGGCAACCTGTTTGTATTCTATACCTTCACAGTGCGGTCAGCGTCAATTTTGACCGGGCCCAAGAATCCCCTCTTGTTCTCAGTGTCTATACTAAATTTTGAACCACTGATCTAATTAGAATATATAAATAGCCTATCTGATATTATTAAATTGTTGATTAATCCTTAATTAATGTTTCAGAAAATCTAAAATCCATTCAGTACATACGGGTGAAATTTGACCAGGAGCAGTCTCAATGCACAAACATTTGCAGCACCGGGTCAAAAGTATGAACTTTTAAAATATTTTCATTTCACGCATTTTGAGTCTTTTTTAGAAAACGTCAGCAAATTTCGGCTAAAAATGGCATTTAGGGTGTTTTTAACTGCTGTCAAATGTCAGAACGGGTCAAAATTGACCCAAACAGTATGCAAGGGGAAACTTAATCATCCCCCCCCCCAAGAAAAACTAAAGAAACACACGACTCACATAAGGCCATTCACGGCCGTAATCTTTCTCTTTCTCCTTCAGTTCAACTCACTTATTTCCAAACCTTGTGCTAATTTTAAATCCGCAATACATTCATATTTCCAAAATATCGCAGAAAATGACATTGCTCTTATTTGTTCAATAGTTCACAACCATCTGCAATTGTTATTATACAACGATTAATAAAGCCTTTCGACTCCAAGACAAAGAGATACAGAAAGTAATGTATAGCCCACGAGTAGATATTCAGCATAATTCAAATATGACGTTCCCACAACTCCAAGCATTCAACGACTGCCAAGATTTTTTGAGGATGTGACTAAACACATTGATTAAGGAAGAGAAGTAGATGTAGTGTATGTGGATTTCATCAAGACATTTGATAAGGTACCCCATGAAAGGCCTATTGAGAAAATAAGGAGGAATGGGATCCAAGGGGACATTGCTTTGTGGATCCAGAAGTGGCTTGACCACAGAAGGCAAAGACTGGTTGTAGACGGGTCATATTCTGCATTGTGGTCGATGACCAGTGGAGTGTCTCAGGGATCTCTTCTGGGACCCTTACTCTTCGTGATTTTTATAAATGACCTGGATGAGGAGGTGGAGGGATGGGTTAGTAAGTTTGCTGATGACACAAAGGTTGGAGGTGTTGTGGATGGTGTGGAGGGCTGTCAGCAATTACAGTGCGACATTGATAGGATGCTAAACTGGGGTGAGAAGTGGCAAATGGAGTTTAGCCCAGATAAGTGTGAAGTGCTTCACTTTGATAGGTCAAATATGACGGCAGAATATAGTATTAATGGTAAGACTCTTGGCAGTGTGGAGGATCAGAGCGATCTTGGGGACCGAGTCTATAGGACACTCTAAGCAGCTGCGTAGGTTGACTCTGTGATTAAGAAGGTGTACGGTGTATTGGCCTTCATCAATTGTGGAACTGAATTTAAGAGCCAAGAGGTAATGTTGCAGCTATATAGGACAATTGTCAGACCCCACTTGGAGTACTGTGCTCAGATCTAGTCGCCTCACTACAGGAAGGATGTGGAAGCCATAGAGAGGGTGCAGAGGAGATTTACAAGGATGTTGCTTGGATTCGGGAGCATGCCTCATGAGAATAGTTTGAGTGAACACGGCCTTTGCTCTTTGGAGCGACAGAAGATGAGAGGTGACCTGATAGAGGTGTATAAGATGATGAAAGGCATTTTCCCCAAGGCTGAAGTGGTTGCCAGAAGGGGACACAGTTTTGAGGTGCTGGGGAATAGATACAGAAGAGATGTCAGGGGTAACTTTTTTAGTCAGAGAGTAGTGAGTACGTGGAATGGGCGGCCGGCAGCGGTGGTGGAGGCGAATACAATAGGGTCTTTTAAGAGACTTTTGGATAGGTACATGGAACTTAGCAAAATAGACAGCTATATGTACGCCTAATAATTTATAAGGTAGGGACAAGTTCGGCACAACTCTGTGGGCCGAAGGGCCTGCATTGTGCTGTAGGTTTTCTATGTTTCTATGTTTCTCTGTTTCTATTTCTCTCCTCCAATTTCTAACCAAGGATCGGATTCGGATGAAATGACCCCTTTGTTGATAGTATCGGGGCGAATGATCCCCATTACCACCGCGGCAGCAACAGATTTGTTCACTGTACTGGGACCACTGTCCCATCCACCTCCAGCCCGGAACTACTGTCTTTACCGCCTTACTGAAGGAGTGAGGGTATATTCCTGTAGTGTGTTACTCCCTTTATCATCTCACACCTGCACTTCCAACTTCTCATGCTGTAACCATCCATTTATTACCTGGTAACTATCTGGTAAGGCTCTGTGAGATTGGTTAGACTCGACTTACTACGCACTGGCCCTTACTGACTCTCTCTAATGTTCCTGTTTGTCCAGACACTTCCCTTCATTCCCCATGACCAGCGTAGTCTGAACACCGAGGACAATTCCTCATTATGTAATTCTTGACGAGTTCCTTCCGATCAAAACTGTCGATATCATCCAGCGGCCGGCACTGACATTTATGGCCTTTTGCTGTTAAATTCTTCTGCAGTGTTTCAGACGCATTGAGAGTAATCTGGAAAAGCAAGGCGTCGTAGCTTTAAATAATTAATCGATTGGACTTAAATAGTACGATACGGTATAGTAGATAGAGCATAGAACAGAGAATATTACAATACAGTACAACCCATGTCTCCCGAGGTTCCGACAGCCTTTCAACTAATTTAAGTTCGATCTAACACATCTCCACCATACCTGAATCAGAAATAGAAACAGATCGAATATCACAGGCATATTTCGTGAAATTTGTTAACTTTATGGTGGCAGTAAAAATTAAATACATGATAATTTAATATAGAGATAAAAAACTGAGTTGCAGGTGGCAGCGGGGAAGTAGCTGTTCCTGAATCGCTGACCCTGAGCTTTCGGGCTTCTGTATCTCCCTCCCGATGGTAACACTGTGCAGAGGGCGTGTCCTGCAGGTGGGCAACTTTAATGATGGACGCCAGGGTTACAAGAATCACCTCTCCTAATAATGATCTGTGAGGTACAGAGAATCTGTATTTGCCAACAAGTAACTTCTATTATTTCAACCATAAAGCTCGTAGGTTCACACGACATCTTCACGCCATGACACTCCATGAACAGTCAATGAAGAGAAAGGTCATTACCCGGGAAAGGAGTCGACTCCGGCCAGAGAGACGAGAGAGAGGGACTGGGGAGAAAGAAACGGGACAGAGACTGGTGAGGGAGCGAGAGAAAGAGGAGGGTAGAGGAAGGCCATGGGGAGGGAGGCCATGGATCAGTGACGTACAGAGAATCTGTATTTAACAACAAGTAACTTTTATTAGTTCCCGCTCACCACGTGTCCGTGGGGTCCACCTTATCCACGGCGGTAGGTCTCTGGCTGCTGGAGAGTTATCGCACCTGCGTATTCGGAGCTCCCGAGTCTTCTACTGTTCCTCATCGACTGGACTGTTGGATCTCCGTCCCATTGGCTCAAGGTCACCTGACCTACCTGGGTGACCTTCTCATTGGTCATTGTACAGGGCTACAGCCAACATTGTTTCATGGTTCTGCTCACCCCAGCCTTGTGTATTCGTTTCTTAACACTCTGATTGATCCAAACCAGTTAAATGGGGAAACTCAGACAGAGTCTAACGAGATTATCGATTGCAGGTCTGGCATCTTGCATAAAAAGTAACTATTCCTCTAAGAATGGTCTCAGGTATATTGCTTTGATTAGATTGTCCCACAGCAAGAGTCAGTTCAGAGTCCACTCCTGGTCTCAGGTTTAGCAGATCATTACCTGAAGCTTCAGTTGCTCTGAATAAATTATCCAAAAACAAGAAACTGTTCAGAGTCCACAAAATGGGGGATACAAACTAACTTGTCTGCTTCCCCTTTCCTCGATCAGACTGCAGTTCCTTCTGGCCAACATTTCCCTCCCCTTAATCCAAAAATATTTATTTTAGGATTATTATCCTCCTGTCATTCAGTTCACTGCCCACAGGACTGCCTTGGAACCCAGCAGGTGTGTAACACTTACATTCTATATAAAAAAAAAATAACATTTACTGACTAAATTCGCAAACCGTATACTGACAATCGCCTCTGATGTTTCATGGAGCTATTATCCTCACTTTTCTCCATTATTTGAGCCTTCCATCTTCTCAGTTGATATACGTTAAGCAATACAATTATCAGGGTACATGAAATTAGTATTACAGCACCATATGTTATTATTCTTACTCATGGATGTATTTGAGTATTTGTCCCCCAATTCCAAAATTTACTGAAAAAGCCTGGGTCACTCAATAGTTCATCTGCCTTACCAACGCGTGTTTGAATTAGTTTAGTGTGTTTAGTCCATTGATGGGTTATCTCCCTTGCCTCCTCCACAACACGTGTCCAGTCTGCGGTCAAGTGAGGAATTGGTGGCAATTCAGTAACAACACGGCCCCACAGATATTCATCTGCATCAGTCCTTTGGATCTTGAAGTTCTCATCCAATACTGTGTCTCCTGCTGGCTGAGGAAAGGTTCGTCCTCCAATGGTCAGATCTAAAGTCACATTCGCCATGGCGACATTGTGACTTTCCAAAGGGCATTGTTTCCATCCGTTGGTATAACTTGTGGCCCCTGTTGATCTATAATATGTCTGTCCCACCAATGCACATTGTAAGAAAGACTGATTATTCACAGGCAAAATAGGTAAAGAAAAAAAAATTCATAAGTACTGAAATCACAGTTTGTAAGCTTCTGCTTTGTCATTTCTTCTGAATAAGAGCAGTGGTCTGCCCCTTGATGGCCTCGAGATAAATCTATCCCTTTCCAGGTACCATTCATAACAATAGCATGTGTGGGTGGGTAACTTAAGGATATTCATTTATTCTCATGATATTTGCCAACATAGTGAACACTTTTCAAAGGGTAGTTGAATTATCTCAAAGGGTAATTTCAAAGGGTAATGTTGAATACTGCCCGACGTAAAACCTTCCTTTACCATCATCACAGGTACCCATTACTCTGTTGGTTATTGTAAGTCTTCTATTATGACACAATGCCACCTTTCTCCAACGCATTCTTTTATCTGCTCATCTGAGACCCAATTTCGTACTTGATGTGCATGAAGTTGTAACAAATTAGTGCCAATCATGGTAAGCAACCAACTAGCATATGTAGCACAGATCTCAGTCCTATACTTTTCCTTAGACGTGAGGTTCATGCGGTCAATAATCAGATTTGTTGCATCCTGAAGGGGCTTCAGAAATTTACTGCATCCAGGGTTATTTGGGATGCATGTCGCCCAATCTGATTAGTTTTGTACCTGATCTTCGTAATTTTCTCCAGCAATATCCCTTATTTTCTGCTGGAGAGACTGTTCTGATTTTCTATTTCTACTTTATCTAGGGTGTGACCATTGCTACCCCTGATGCATAACCTGCTCCCACTAACTTTTCTATTTTTGACTGGCTTAAACTCACTCCTGCTTAATTGAAGGTGAGTAAATGAATTTCTTGTTGTAGGCGAGCACCAATCAGGCAGCATTATTTCATTTAGATTAAAGATTGCCTGCATATGCTTACACCTTGGTTCCAAAGTGACAAATTCCCCGATATACTCTGACACTAATCCTACCCTGTTTGTATCACACTGGGTCTCACTATATTTAAACTCCGGTGTAGTTTCCCTCACTTGTGGGTGCGGAGTAGTGATTTTTCGAACAGTTTTGAAAAACTGGAAAGGGCCTGGCCCCTGACAAAAACTCTTCTCCGTGTCCGATAGTGCTTCCCCATTCTACTCTCCCCGTGTACTACATTTCTCTGTGGACAGTTTAGAATGACAGAAGCAAACTTTAAGAAACTTTTGGGATGACCGCCCCAGTCGATATACCTCTTGTGTAAATCACTGCCCCACTCAATATACATATGAGTGCGATCCCACAGGACTGTAATCTTACCATGGCAACCATTACCTGAAGGCTGCCCAATAATGGACCTAGATACTGACTCATATGTCCCATCTGGGATACTGAATAATATCCCCTCTAGAGTTTCATGGCACAGGAACTGTACCTTTCGTCCACGCACATTAAGCCATCTACTCCAGTATAACACAAGTTTGCGTCCTCAGTTTCTCCTCTGTTGGACCCTATTCCCCGTGTACGTTGAGATGATTTGTTTCCGTTCACTGAGTTTTTTTCCAAGCAACGACATCACTGTTGACACATTTGTCCGCTGTCCTGGCTCTGGACCAAAACTGACATTCATGGTTGATGCCATCGCAGTACAATACGTTGTTCTCTTGATGTTGAATTAACCCTGTGACGCACAAGGGTAATATCTGCTCATATTTCCAGTTTAAACGTTAAATTATCTTATTTCCATATTTTGTATCTGTTCTTCTAACAAATCCAATCTGGGCTCCCAATTGTCTTTGGACTCAAGCCATCTGTCTTTTCTTACCCATTTTAGATTCAAAATAGGAAGGACTAGCACTGGCCTTTCTTACTTTTCCTTTGTTTTTTTTTGACGAAACTTCCGTGATTCTCAGGATGAGAGGATTGAAAATCAACCCCTTGATAGGACCTGTTCTCATCTTCTTGGGACAGTTGTTCCATCCTCGGGTCTCCCAAATCAGGGCCATCATGTTGATAATATTCCTGTTTCCTCCCCACCCGTTTCAGCTGGTGGATATGCTACCACACACTTTTATGTGGAGAAGTCAGCACTTAGTACACTGAAGGGCTTGCTTTGTCAGAGGGAGCTTCGCTCTGAATCTGACTGCGGTAGTCTGTGATGAAGCGGTACGGAGGGAGATTCGCATTGTGTCTGACCAAGGTTTCGTGTGTTCGGACGGGGCGGAGGGAGCTGCATTTTGTGTCCGACCACAGAGGTTTGTGATGGGACGGTGCCGCAGGAGGTTCGCTCTGTGTCTGATAAATGTTGAGTTGTTTCGGATGTTGTAGAGGTGTGTCTGACCCGGGATCTTTGATTGTGCGGTGTAAGGGTCTTTCGCGGAAATCCCCCAATGTACCTATTGCGACCGCATGCTCCCTCTCCATGGACGGACAGGCACGAACGTATCCTCGGAGGGCCCAGGAACAAGACCACCAGGAGATCTGAGATGCAATGGGACTTGGGAGTCCTCGTGCAGGATACCCTTAAGGTTAACCTCCAGGTTGAGTCGGTGGTGAAGAAGGCGAATGCAATGTCGGCATTCATTTCTAGAGGAATAGAGTATAGGAGCAGGGATGTGATGTTGAGGCTCTATAAGGCGCAGGTAAGACCTCACTTGGAGTGCTGTGGGCAGTTTTGGTCTCCTTCTTTAAGAAAGGATGTGCTAACGTTGGAGAGGATACAGAGAAGATTCACTAGAATGATTCCGGGAATGAGAGGGTTAATATATGAGGAACGTTTGTCCTCATATTTGTCCTCCTTGTAACCCGCCCCCATTCTGTACTGGGTGCTTGTATATGAGGAGCTTGGGGCTAAAATGCGGCCAGAACCTGAACAGCAGCCCCGGCTGATACTCACAGTCACACACAATTAACTGACCGGTGACAATAAGAGAGCCAGGTTGAATAATCAGTCCTGTTTCTCACCGTCACTCTGCATCGGGGAACCAATGTTTATAAAACTACACTTCGGTGTCCGAGATCGCCAGGGTCACTGCCGAGGAATTTGTCAATTTAACATCGTTATATCGGCCAGACTGCAAAATGAACCGTTACTGCCGAAATTGAGCAAAATAATTTTCTCCCCGGGTAATCCCACCCCGGGACACTGGTGGCACAGACTGAACCCCGCTCCCCGGGCACTTCCTGTCTTTGTCATTCCCCGGGTGCCCACTTGGGCGACTTATCGAACCCGGTCATCCAGCGGTAGCAGCACCGCTGAAGAAGGAGCGGAAATACGTCACTGCGGGACCACATGACGTCACAAAGCGCGCTGCCGGAGTAGGAGTCAGTTACAACCGTTGGGAATTAAACCTGGAGCGCGGCCGTTGGAAGGGTGGATGTGAGTTAGAGGGGAGGGAGGGAAATAGGCCAAAATGTCCTTATTCCGCGGGCGGGGATGTTCACACAATCATTTGATCGAAATTTTACTGTCAGTCCGGGTCTGGGATCCCCTCAGTTCCTTCTCCCCAGTCTGACTGAACTGATTCTCCACCAGCCTGAAACAGATGGAAGAATAAAGATGACATAAACAGATTACACGACCGTGTCAGTAACAGTTCAAACACTGTAAATGATGACGTGCAAGTTCTGAGGGAAATTAGAAAAGTGATTTAGAACGAGGGCTGTTCCTGGCGTTGGGTGGCAGTAGGGGAATGATTTCACCTTTCATAGAGAATTAACAGGGATAATGCCGGGACTTGAGTTCCTGATTTACAGGGAAAGTTTCAATACGTGGAGAGGATAGGGTGAGTGCAGATTAGTCAGAAGAAGGCGGGGAATGGAGAGGCGAGGAGAGTGCGGATGGTAGATAGGGTAGAGAGTGAGTGCGGGGTGTGGAATAGCGAGGAGGTCGCGGGTGGTGGGGTAGAGTGGAGACCGCAGACGGTGGCACAATGAGTCGACGGCGGGGGCTGAGAGAGTCAGAACAACACCAGAGCTGGGGTAGAGATGTCAGGGCGGCGGTGGAATAGCAAGGAGGGAGCGGCGAGCAGGTAGCGCGGCGAGCGCGCTAGGTAGGGTAGAGATGACAGGTTGTGAGACGAGGTTGTGCGGTAACGAGGAGAGCACAGGGGGCTGGGTAGCGAGGAGAACTCGGGTTGTGGTAGAGACGAGAGTGTGGGGTTCGGGTACCGAGGAGAACGTCGGGGCGGGGGTAGAGTGGAGATCGCGGAGGCTGGGACAGTGGGTCAAGTGCGGGGTGTGAGATAGTGAGGAGAGTACGGGAGGTGGGGTACAGATGACAGCGCGGCGGCGGAGTGGCGACGAGAGCGCAGAGGGTTGCGAGGAGAGCGGGGAGGGAGCGAGCAGAGCGCGGAGCTCAGGTAGCCAGGAAAGCGTGGCGGTGGAAAAGGGTGGGGACCGCGGTGGAGGTGGGGAGCACGGAGAGGGCGGCATTTCGGGTAGGGATGAGAACGTGCAGAGTATGGGGAAAGAGGGAGAGTGCAACGGCGCGGGGTATCGAGGAAAGCACTTAGTTGGGTACCGAGGAGAAAACAGGGGTAGGGAGTGAGGAGAGAGCTGGAATGCTGTGGCGAGGAGAGCGAGGGAAGTGTCTGCGAGGAGTTCGCGAGAGGTAGTGTAGTGAGGAGAGTTTGGGGAGTCGGTGCGCGATGCGAGCAGATGTTGGGCTGTGGGGTGGAGAAGAAATCGGAGGGGTGGTGGTGACAAAGATAGCGCGGGGGTTATACAGCGAGGAGCACGCGGGAGGTGTGGTAGTGAGGAGAGCACGGGGAGCTGGGGTCGAGAAGAGAGCGCAGAATGGTGCAGTGTACAAAGGAGAGCGCGGGAGTGGGGCTGTGGAGGCAAGATCTCCGGGGTGGGGCGGGCGAACAGCGCGGGTGGTGGGGCAATGATGAGAGCTGGGGGGTGGGGTGGCGCTGGCAGCGCGGAAAGTGGGAGTGTTGGCACATCTAGGAGAGAGCGGGGTAAGGGACAGTGGAGAAAGTGCGGAGCTGGGGCGGCAACGAGATCGCGAGGGTTGTGGCGGCGAGAGAATATAGGCGCAAGGAGACACAGGGTGTGGGGCGGTGAAAAGATTGCAGTGGGTGTGGGACGGAGAGGAGTTCGCCTGGAGTGTTGGGTAGCGTTCAGATGGCGGCGCCGTGGGACGGCGTGATCATGGGGTGTGTGTGGCGGCGAGGAGAACGCGGGGATATGACAGGGAGTGCAGCGTGGCTGGTGGGGCAATGGGGAGAGCGCTGGTGGTGTGACAGTGACAGAGCGTGGGGAGCTGTGGTAGAGCGGCGAGCACGGGAGCAGCGTTAGGCTGTCGAGGAGATATCGGGCTGTGAGTTGGAAGGGAGATCGCAGGGGTTGGGCAGCGAAGATAGCGCGGGGTTGGGGTAGAATTATGCTCGCGGGAGATGGGGTACCAAGGAGAACGCGCGGTATAGACCAGAGAGGAGAACGCAGGGTTGGAGAACAGATCTCGGGAGTGTAAGTTGGAGGCGATATCGCAGAGACTATGGCGGCGAGGAGAGCGCAGGGTTGGATGGTGGTGAGATCGTGGTGTGTGTTTGCGAGCGGAGTGAGAGGGCTGATGCAGCGAGGGGATGGCGGGTTATGGGGCAGTGAGGAGAGTGCGAGCGGTTGAATGTTGAGGAATGTGCGTCCTCCGCACCGGGTATGCGACACTGCCGTGCTAGTGTGAGGTGCTCTAGACCATTCTTGTATTGCCCAAGATACGCAGGGCAGCAGTCACCCCAGGTTACTGTTTCCCTCAAGTCCGACACCAAGACACAAAGTTACAGCCGTTTATTGATTTGAAGACCAAGAAGGCATGGACAAGGAAGAGACAGGAGATCTAACAGGACTGGTTTGAACCGGTGGACTGGTTTGAACAGGTGGACTGGTCCGTATTCTGGACTTCACCTTCGAGTCTGGATGAGTGCGCCACGCTGACTTCATTAGGTTCTGTGTAGATGAGCGGCTGCCTATGAGTACTTACTGTACATATGCAAATCAAAAGCTGTGAATGAAGCAGGAGGTTCGCAGTCTGCCGTGGGCTGGGTTTGTGCCACTTAGGTCTGGCGACCAGGTCTGTACAAGAAAAGCAGGGATGACTTGCAGAGAGCTATTTCAGGAGTGAAAGAACAATTCCAAGGATTCCAACTCCAGCGGGGTTTACAGATCATTACTTCCTGCAAAGCGCAGCTCAACGTCACGAGTGACGGTGATGCCTCAGTTCCAGATGAGCTCAACACACCTGATGCTCGATTTGAAAGGCAGAATAAAACTGCACTCTTGCTGATAACCGTAGCACCCAGTGAACTTGCAATCTGTCCCGGAGGCAGTCGTCAGGAGAGTGAAGCATCGCAAGGGGGAAGGCCCCGACTGAGTACCTGGTAAGGTTCTGAAAACTTGTGCCAACCAACTGGCGGTATTCAGAGACATTTTCAATCTCTCACTGCTATATTCGTAAGTTCCACCTGCTTCTAAAGATCAAAAATTATACTGGTGCCCAAGAAGAGTAATGTGAGCTGCTTGAATTACTATCGTCCAGTCGCACTCACATATACGGTGCTGTCGTGATGCGAAAGTTGGTCATGGCTGGAATGAACTCTTGGCCTATCGCCACAAAGCCTACGGCCGCTACGATCACACAGGCTCTCCACGCCGCCTTACATCACCTGGACAATACAAACACCGATGTCAGGATGCTGTTTCTTGACTATAGCTCTGCGTTTAACACCATCATTACCACAGTGCTGATTAAGGAGCGGTAGAACCTGGGCTCCGCATTTCTCTCTACAACTGAATCCTTGACTTTCTAACCGGTAGACTACAAATTGTGCAGCTTAACGTATCCACCTCCCTCACAACCAGCGCTGGTGCAACTCAAGATTGCGTGCTTAGCCCACTGCTCTACTCTCTCTACGTTCTTTAGACTGAGCTGAAATACCATCTATAAAGTTGTGGATGATCTGACCATTATTAGCAGACGCCCAGACGGTGAGCAAAGTGCGTGCAGGAGCGCGATATGCCAGCCCGTTGAGTGGTGTCACAACAACAACATTGCACTGAACGTCAGTCAGACCAAAGAAGTGACTGTGCACTTCAGAAAGTGTGGGACGTACCAGTCCACACTGAGGGATCAGAGGTGCAGAGGAGAGCCATTTCAAGCTCCTGAGTGTTAATTTCTCTGAGGACCTAATGTGGTCGCAACATACCGATGCAGCTATAAAGAAAGAAAGGCAGCGGCTATATTTCATTGGGAGTTTGAGGACATTTGGCATGTCGCCTAAAACACATGAAAACTGCTACAGATGTACCGTGGCGAGCATTCTGACTGGATGCATCAGGATCTGGTATGGAGTCACGGGATCATGCTGCACATTATCAAAGCAAGCTGCAGACAGCTGTTAAATTAGGCAGCTCCATCTTCGATACCAGCCTCCGCAGTATCCAGGACATCTTCAAGGAGCGGTGCCTTCGGAAGGCGGCGTCCATGATGCAGGACCCCCACCACCAAGGACATGCCCTCTTCTCATTGTTACAGTCGGGAAGAAGGTACAGAAACCTGAAGGCACACACTCAGCGATTCAGGAACAGCTTCGTCCCCTCTGTCATACGATTTCTGAATGAACTGAAACCCATGAAATCTACCTCACTACTTTTTTAATTTCTATTTTTGCAGAACTTATTTAATTTAACTATTCAATATACGTATATGTACATACTGTATATATTTTTATTTGTTGTCATGTATTGCATTTTAGACCTACCACAATGTTAACTAATTCCAAGACATATTCTATTAAAGTTGATACTGATTCTAATGACAGAAGTAAATTAAACAGTGTAAACTTCTAACATGCGGGAATAAATAAGCTGTTCCCGACTCACTCACAGTCACACACAATTAACTGACCGGCGACATCGAGTGACCGGTTGAATAATCAGTCCCGTTTCTCACCGTCACTCTGCATCGGGAACCAATGATGATAAAATCACACTTCAGGCCCGTGTCCGAGATTGCTGCAGATCCAGGGTCACTGCTGAGGTATTTGTCAATTTAATATCATTATACTGACTGCACTGCTGAGTGTATCATCCACAGCAGAGTGACCTTCTCGCCAGATAATCAATCTAGGGACTGATGTCCCTAACTGAGCTTCGCCCCCGGACGCCTCCTGACTGCCTAATTTCCCAGGGTCTTCTTTGGGAAGAAATCCGGACCCAGGAATCCGGTGGAAGCAGTTCCGTTGGAATTTCATGACTGTGATAAGGAGTGGAGCTGGAGTCCGTTGGAATGGTTGGCTATCAACCCCGGAGCATGGCGATTAAACGGAAGGGCAGCGAATTGGCCAAAGGTCCCCATCCCCTGGGCGGGGATGTTCGCAAATTCAGATGTTCACAGGATCACTCTCAGTCCAGGTCTAGATTCCTGCAGAGAGCTCAGTTTCTTCCTCCCGGTCTCACTGAACTGATTTCTCACCAGCCTGAAACAGATGGAATGAAGAGGAAATAAACAGATTACACAACAGTGTCAGTAACAGGAGACTGGGGTTAATGTTTCAATAATGTTTCCAGCGGATCTGTTGATGTTTTATCGCATTGAACATTATCACAGACTCTCACCAGATCCACTCCAGACTCGTACGAGTCAGTAAGAGGCGGCGGAGAGCGGGGATTGATCGGTCTGTGAGCGAGTTCAATCCCAAATCCAGCCCCGTCAGTGTCTGGTTTGCAACGAGAGCGGAGAGGAGATCGTCGGTACCAGAATCTGTGAGACCAACACAGTTCAACCTGGAGATGAGAGAGAGTGAGGGTGAATGATACAGAGAGACAGGAGACAGTACAAATCCCCAGAGTTTATCAGTAACACAAAATTACTGATCACATTAATGATCTGTGTCAGACACCCAGTGACTGTAAACACAATCTCCCACAGTCTGGTGCTTACCCCAGTTTCTGTATTTTACACTTTGGGTTCCTCAGAGCCGTAGACACCAGTTTCACTCCTGAATCTCCCAGTTTATTTTTATTCAGGTCCAACGCCATCAGTGATCGGTTTGTACTGAGAGCAGAGACGAGATGCTCGGCACCAGAATCTGCGAGACCGACGTCAATAAGCCTGCAAATATAAGAAAGAGGGTAAAGCACAGGTAGACAGGAGACGGTACAAATCTCCAGTGTGTATCAGTAACAGAATTACTGATCATATGAATATTCAGTGTCAGAAACCCAGTGACTGTGAACGCAATCTTTCACAGTCTGGAACTTACACCAGTTTCTGTATTTTACACTCCGGGTTCCTCAGAGCCGCAGACACCAGTTTCGCTACTGAATTTCGCAGTTTATTTCCGTTCACATCCAGCTCCGTCAGTGATCGGTTTGCACTGAGAGCGGAGACGAGATCCTCGGCACCAGAATCTGTGAGACCGACATTCTCCAGCCTGGAGATGAGAGAGAGTGAGGGTAAAGGACACAGAGAGACAGGAGACGGTAGAAATGAACAGTGTTTATCAGTAACACAATTACTGATCACATTAATGCATTAATGTTCCGTGTCAGACACCCAGTGACTGTAAACACAATCTCCCACAGTCTGGAACTTACCACAGTTTCTGTATTTTACACTCCGGGTTCCTCAGAGCCGCAGACACCAGTTTCACTCCTGAATCTCCTAGTTTATTCTCCCCGAGTCTAAGCACAAACAGAAAAAATGATGAACAAAGTGATTCAAACCGTGGGTCTGAGGGAATTTCCCTCACTGGGATATTTCAGGAAACATTAAACCCTTCAGTAAATCACTGATTGGAGTTCCCATCACTGTCAATGTCCAGCTCCAGGGTATTCACCGAATGTCAGGAATTTAGCCTGTTGGTATGACCTTGATAACTCCACACATTCTGACTCATTCGCCGACTGTGAGCAAAATGTTCTTGATGTGAGAGAGTCATAAGGGCAGGGTTGAAGGGTGGGAGAAAGTCCCACAGTGAGAAAGATTTGAGAATGGGACCGTGTCGATGGGAGATGGTGGACGCGACCCCACCTGAGGAAAAGGGATAGAAAGACGGAACCAGCAGAAGGAAGGGGAATTGGGTAGAGTGATCCCACAGGAGGAAGGGGGATGGATAGGAAAAAAATCAAACAGGAGGAAGGGGATGGGGAAGTGCGATCCAACAGGAGGAAGGGGGATGAAGTAGAGCGATGCACCTGAGGAAAAGGGATAGGAAGAGAGATCCCACAGGAGGAAGGAGGATGGGAAAGAGATATCCCTAAGGGAAGAAGGGGAATGGAGAAGAAATCGCACAGGAGAAAACCAACGGGAAAAGATAACCCCTCAAGACGAGAGGATGCAGAAATAGATTACATAGGGGGATGGGTCTGAACTGATCCCACGATCGAGAGGAGGTGCGCGCATGGGGACTGTCGCATTCAGTGTCTGACTGGGTATTAGTAACATCGAGAAGGAACATTGTCAATAAACGTGTCACAGGCAGCGAGAAACGGCCATTCCAGTGATTTACTACCATTAAACTAATGGCCGTTGTTCACTGATCTGATGATGACTCCAAAATCTCCTGAGGAGGAAACTCAGACCTTTACTTTCCTTAGGAAATTACTGACCGACCCCCTGGTAATTTCTCAAAATTCTTCACAATCTGTTATACTACAGTTTTACCCAAATCCATTTACAAACCCCATTTCCAAAAAAGTTGGGGCATTTTCCAAAATGCAATAAAAACAAAAATCTGTGTTATGTTAATTCACGCGAACCTTTATTTAACTGACAAAAGTACAAAGAAAAGGTTTTCAATAGTTTTACTGACCAACTTAATTGTATTTTGCAAACCTACACAAATTTAGAATTTGATGGCTGCAACACACTCAACGAAAGTTGGGACAGAGGCATGTTTACCTTTGTGTTACATCACCTTTCCTTTTCATAACACTTCTTAATCGTTTTGGAACTGAGGATACTAATTGTAGTAGATTTGCAATTGGAAATGTTGTCCATTCTTGCTTGATAGAAGACTTCAGCTGCTCAACAGTCCGTGGTCTCCGTTGTCTGATTCTCCTCTTCATGATGTGCCATACATTTTCAATAGGAGATAGATCTGGACTGACAGCAGGCCAGTCAAGCACACGTACTCTGTGTCTACAAAGCCACGCTGTTGTAGCCCATGCAGAATGTGGTCTGGCATTGCCCTGCTGAAATAAGCATGGACGTCCCGGGAAGAGACGTCGCCTTGATGGCAACATATGTTTCTCTAAAATCCTAATATACGCCTCAGAGTCAATGGTACCTTCACATACATGCAACTCACCCATGCCGTGGGCACTGATGCACCCCCATACCATCACAGATGCTGGCTTTTGCACCTTTCGCTGATAACAATCTGGATGGTCGTTTTCATCTCTGGCACAGATAACTCAACGCCCGCTTTTGCCGAAAACTAACTGAAATGTGGACTAATCTGACCACAGCACACGTTTCCACAGTCTTTCGGTCCTTCTGAGATGAGCTCAGGCCCAGAGAACTCGCCGGCGTTTCTGCATAGAGTTGATGTATGGCTCCTCCTTGCGTAATACAGTTTCAAGTTGCATTTCTGGATGCAGCGACGGACTGTGTTGAGTGACAATGGTCTTCCAAAGTACTCCCGAGCCCAGGTGGCTATAATTGTCACAGTAGCGTGACGGTTTCTTAGGCAGTGCCGCCTGAGGGCTTGAAGATCACGCACATTCAACAGTGGTTTCTGACCTTGCCCTTTACTCACTGAGATGTCTCTGAATTCTCTGAATCTTCTCACAATATTATGTACTGTAGATGTTGAAAGACCTAAATTCTCGGCAATTTTGCGTTGAGAAATGTTCCCTTTGAACTGACTTAACAATTCTCTCACGAAGTTTGGCACAAAGGGGTGAGCCATGACCCATCCTTGCTTGCAAAGACTGAGCCTTTGATGGACGCTACTTTTATACTCAGTCATGATACCTCACCTTCTACCAATTAGCCTGCTTAATGTGGAGTCTTCCAAACCGGTGTTACTTGAATATTCTGTGCACTTTTCAATCTTATTTTAACTCTGTCCCAACTTTTGTTGAGTGTGTTGCAGCCATCAAATTCTAAATTTGTGTATCTTTGCAAAATACAATTAAGTTGGTCAGTAAAACTACTGAAAATCTTTTCTTTGCACTTTTGTCAGTTAAATAAAGGTTCACGTGAATTAACATATCACAGATTTTTGTTTCTATTGCATTTTGGAAAATATCCCAACTTTTCTGGATATAGGGTTTGTACATTGAAACAACATAATGTAACGGTTTCACAGTTCAGAGTGAAGTTAAATGGAATTACCCCAACTCCTGGCACTTGTGCAGCCCGGGTCCCAGCCGCTGGATTCCTTCACACTGAATGTGGCAGTTCCACAGGTCGAGGTGTTTTATTGTACCACACAGCCCGAAGACATGAGACAGGACCGCGCAATCAATCGGGGTCAGTGTCATTCCCATGAATGAAAGTGTTTCCACAGATCCCAGTGTGGCCTGAGCCAATCCACGATTCTGAGACTCAAACAGGTAGTGCAATGTGTTCATGAGGCTCCTTTTACCAGCTTCACTCCTCGTGTTTCCACTCTGGCGTTTAACCTCCTCCTTCACCCAGTCAATCACCCGGCAGGTTGTTTCATGGGGAAATGGACCCAGAAACTCCTCCAGGCCCCGAGCTGTCATTGGGTTGGAGAGACCAGCAACAAAACGGAGAAATACCTCAAATCGCCCATCTGTCGTGTTGTGGGCTTCGGTGAGGAATTTCAGGATATCCCCGGAATGTGGAGTCAGGAATTGTGCAATTGCAGCTACAAACTCTTGGATTGTGAGGTGTGGGAATGTGTACACCACACACCGGGAAGTGTCCTCTCTCTCCAAAAGCTCCATCAGGAATCGGGAAGGCTGCAGATTGTAGTGGATCAAATCTTCACTTGTAAATACAGTCTTCTGCTCGGACACTCCTCTGAAGGCCATCTGACCTACCCTGAGTAACACATCATGGGGTCTCTCAAGCTCACGGCCGTGGTTTTTCAGGATGTTGCAAATATAGTAGGAATATAGTTGGGTAATGGTCTTGGGAATTCGCTGCGGGTCCCTGACTCTTCGTGTGAAGAAGGGGCCCAGTGCCAGAGCGAGGATCCAGCAGTAGGAGGGGTTGTAGCTCATGGTGTACAGGATCTCGTTCTCCTTCACGTGTTTGAAAACAGCTGCTGCCACCGTCTGATCTTCAAAATACTTGATGAAATATTCTTTCCGTTCCTCACCAACAAATCCCAGGATTTCAGCCCAGACACTGATCTCTGCCTTTTCCAATAAATGTAACACAGTGGGACGGGTGGTCACCAGCACTGAACACCCTGGGAGAAGCTTGTGCTGGATTAAACTGTACACAATGTCAGACACCTTGCACTGGAATTCAGGATCCGTGCAAGCGTACTGAGATTCTGTGTTTCTCCGACTGTCAGCAAAATCGATTCCGTCCTTGTATTCATCCAATCCATCGAATATAAACAGCAAACTTTCTGGGTTCTTCCACAGTGTTTCTAGAACATTCCTCAGGTAAGGGTAGAAAAACAGCACCAGGTTCGAGAGGTTTATTATACAATTGATCGTGTTTAACTCTCGGAATTTGAAACTGAAGACAAACTGGAACTGTTGGTATATTTTCCCCGTGGCCCAGTCATAAACAATCTTTTGTACCATTGTTGTTTTGCCGATCCCCGCGACTCCGGCCACTGCAGCTGAACTCCCTGCTTTGGAATTACTGTGGGAAAAGCTGCTTTGGATCAGCTGATCCGTCCGGATTTTTTCCAGCTCTACATGGAGATGTTTCTTTCTCAATTTTTCATGGGTTCTGCCTCTTGCCAGCAGCTCATGTTCCACCAGTCTCCGATCTCGAACAGTAGAAATGACCGTGAGCTCAGCGTATCGATCAACCAGCTGGGAAACCTTCACCTTCTCCCTCATCAGGATCCTGTTGACTCTCAGTGTTTCAGTTTGTGCCCGCAGAGTCTCCTTGTGTTTCTGTTGAACATCTTCCGTGGGAAAAGAAGTAAAATGATTACCACATACATTTGTCAAAGCACACAACTTGAAAACTGCAACTGGATCTCTGTACTAATATTGCAAGAATTGAAAGTTTCTATGGATGACAGTGTTGACTATAAAACCTGGTTCACGGGCAACGGACACAATGGTAATCAACCACAGAGAAAATACCGGACTTGTACAATCTGATCGTCAGCGAACAGTGAAGGTTAACTTTCCTTCGGATTTTTTTTATTATATCCCACCTGCCCAAGTTATTGTACATGTGGGTTTTACAGAATTTCTTTCCGACGCCCAGTGCTTCCTTAAGTATCATCACTAATGACTCCACAATCTCATTCATGACAACACCTTCCTGACGAGCCACTGTGACGTTCTGGTGTTCTCATCCCTCGTCCTTCATCATCCTCAACCTGTCTGAATGAAAATACACGCTCCTCAACTCTCAGCAACCCCCCATCAGGCAACAGCACACTCATCTTCCTGCACTGAGATCGCTCACTAATGTTTTGAATTAACAGTGTTTACTCACAGACTATTTATGCTCGTCACGGTCTCTGGAATCTGTCCCAGCAAGGCCACATTGGCTTCATCAGTTCAGACACGCTGCTTCTCCACACATTCCACTGACAGCCATGGATCTGAACTCTAATGTACTGTACTTTTCCTCACACTCCTCAGACTCTCCCAGAACTTCCTTTATTATACTATTTGTTATCTGGGATATTGCACACGCCAATCGGGACAGAATGTGAAAAATACATGTGAGGTGAATTTCTAGAGAAAATTCATATGGAATATTCCAGGCAACTATGGATACGAGTTCACTGGTAAAGATCCACTGCAGAGGAAATCGAACGAGCTTGTATGTGATGAGGAATTTCAGCTGACAGATGCATTTACTTTCTCTCTTTGGCCGATAAGCTGGTCAGCTATTGGGATGCATTGCAATGTAATAAACAAAAACTGATAAAGAAGGAAAAAACAGTCTTACAGTTTGCAAAATAATTTGGAGACATTTAAAACCGAGACGAACGAAAATATCATAAGCATCTATTTTCTCCCATCAATCAAGTTAGCAGAACTGTGGTCAATTGCCTTGCATGGTTGATAAATAGTTGTACAAATTGAGTCGTTAGGAAGTGAATGTATTTTCATGGGCACTGGGAGTCTGAGAGGTGGTCTATATTGATTTGGATTTCTTTACTTGCTGGCTGATTTATTTGGACCATGGCTCTCTCCTATTCCCCTTCTGATTTCCGTCTCTGAAACTGCATCTGGTTGCACAATATCAGATTATAAGATCATAAGATATAGGAGCAGAAGTAGGCCATTCGGCCCATCGAGTCTGCTCCACCATTCAATCGTGGGCTGATCCAAATCTTCCAGTCATCCCCACTCCCCTGCCTTGTTCCCATCCCCTTTGATGCCCTGGCTAATCAGGAACTTTTATATCTCTGTCTTAAACGCACCCAATGACTCGGCCTCCACAGCCGCTCGTGGCAACAAAGTCCACAGATTTTTACCACACTCTGACCAAAGTAATTTCTCGGCAAATTGCTTTGTTAGTGTTTAACATGTTCACCAGCGTCAAGTTAGAATCCCAGCTCCTGCCCATTAATGTAATGAACAATAAACAAATCTGCAATGAACAATAAACATGAGTAACAAATCTGAGAGGACATCGCCATCAAAATATTTACTTTTTTTTAAGGAGACTGTTCATCTATTTAACTGTGAAGTGAAAGTTATCTTATAAACGAACTTAGTTCCTTCTTTTCTGAAATAGGCGCGTCCACTTTGATTCAGTTATAACTCAGGCCACTGAAGAGCCAGCAGGAGATAGTGGAGTAGATCAATCAGACAGAGATGTTAAGAGTGTTGAAGGATCCGGGGATTCTGATTTCCCCAAGATAAACAGGGATCGCTTGGCGAGGGGGTAAAATTTAAAGTGCGTTCAGGAGAGGTTACTTTGACAAAGTCATTTAGACAGTAATACCTGACAAGGGCAGATCTGGCCTGCTTTTTTATGTAGCCAAGGCATCTTAGATAGGTTAATAATGAAGCTGAGCTTCACAGCAGTCAGGGAAAGGAGTAAAGGTGGATTCATAAAGGAGGAATGATTTCGAGTGTATATGACAGTGGAGACGATTGAACGTAATTGTTCATCCAGTAAAACAGGGTCATGTGGAAGTGAATAGCGGGAGATTGGGGCCAATATGTCCCCGTGGGCTGGAAAAGGGGAAGTTGTAAGGAAGTTTGAACATCAAAGCATCTACTAATAAAGAGAGGTATTCTCAGATATAGAGAATAAAAAAAAATAGATTATTCTGGAAAGAGTAGAGGAGAATACGAAAGGAATTATGAGAGCAGTCTGGGACATGACATGATGATGCTTAAGAAAAACGCGAAAGCGATTTGTGAATATATTAAAGTCAAGAGAGGTTCATTGTATCAGGACACTCCAGGAAGTACATGGTACTTTCCTGTGTTAAGATCCAGCCAGGGCTGTCGGCAGTTTTACGGTGCAACAACAACCTACACGGTCGTAATGTGGATTAAATGAATTATGGTTTAATATTCGAACAAACTGTACTGAGTGGGACTCGGGCTGAAGGAACTGCTTCATTAGGTTTGGAGATACAGCACAGTGACAGCCCCTTCCAGCCCAGATGTCCACACCGCCCAATTACACCAATGCGGCCAACTGACCGACTGACCTATACATCTGGACATAGACTTACTGAGAATAGTCTACATGGCTTCATGTGTGTAGGACATGTCTGATCAATCTTATGGAGGTTTTCATTTCCTAGGCAGTAACCAGGAGAGTTGATAAAGGAAAGGTAGTCGATGCTGTCCACAGAGACTTTAGCAAGGCATTTGACCAGATCTCGCATGGGAGATCGGTCATGAAGGCTCAGTCGCGCAGCGTTCAAGATGAGTTAATAAATTGGATTAGGTGTTGATTTTATGGGATCAGCCAGAGATTGGCAGCTGATGGTTGCTTCTCTGACTGGAGGCCTGTGAATTGATCCTGCAGGGACCGGTGTTGGGTCCGTTGTTGTTTGTCACCTATATCAAAGATCTGAATAATACTGTAACTAGCTGGATCAGCACATTTGCGATGAAATCAATATTGTGGGTGTGACAGACAGCTAGGAAGCCTGTCATGACTAGCAGAGGGATCTGGAATATATGGGAATGCAGATAGAAATTAATGCAGACATGCTCGATGCGTTTCACGTTGGTAGGACCAGCCAGGGTCCTACACAGTGAACGGCAGAGCCCTAAGAAGCAAAAGAATCCGGAATACAGGTGCATAATTACTGAAAGTGCGGTCACAGGTAGATAGGATCAAAAAGAAAACTTTTGGACCTCATAAATCAAAGTATTGACATGGGATGCTATGCTGAAGTTGTGTAAGATATTGGTGAGGCGCAATTAGCATTATTGTGTGCATCTTTAGTCACCTGCCTACAGAGCAGATCTAACTGAGGTTGAAAGAATACAGAAAAAATTCATAAGGCTGTTGCCGGGTCTGGAGGACCTGAGTTATAACGAAAGGTTGATTAGCTTCGGATTTTATTCCTTGGAGCCTAGAAGCCTGAGGGGAGATTTGATAGAGGTATACAAAATTATGAGCAGTATGAATAGGGAAAATGCAAGCAGGCTTTTCCCACTGAGATGGGTGTGACTACAACCAGCGGCTATGGTGAACTTTTAAAGGGAGTGTTTGGGAAAACTTCTTCGCTCAGAGGATCACAGTGCATAGAACGAGCTGCCAGCTGTCGATTGCTGTGTGTAGATGCCAGAGTGATGCTTACCGCTGAATAGTCGAAATAGTGAACTGAATTATTTGCAGAAAGTCGTTGGAAATGGTCTGAAGTGTAGCGAAAACTCTGAATGCCCATCAGCAGAAAGTTATTTCCAGACAAGACCGTTCCTTTTCACAGACACTTACACCTGGACACCCAGTTTCTCCAATCTGTGAACGATCGCGGTCCAACATCATTTCTGTCAAGTAATCAGTTTGAAACGTTCATTTCATCACTCACCCTTCAGTTGCGAGGATAACTCAGAAAAGCCTCCGGTGATATTCGTGATTTCAAATGGATCAAGACCTGTTGACATCGAAAAGCTTTCATGAAACCTTGTCAAACATGCATTGTTACATCTGGAAAGTTTCAATCGGATTTAGGGCAGAGTGTATTATTTCACTGTACCGAGTTCCTGGATTTCCTTCAGTATCTTCTCCAACTTCGGTAACTGCTTCCTCATTTCCACAAAGGATTCCCACAATAGCCTCCGGGCCTGGGTGCCTTTCTCCATCACCAGACTGAGGAGGAGTGTACAACTCTCCGTCCGGTTTCCCCTCTCCACGAGCTGAGTGACTTTCTGTAAAGAACAACAGTGAAGAGCGGGCGGCGAGGCACAGAATGACGAGGAAAATATCTGCTCACTGATAGGACATTCAATTAGTTACACGGCCTAAAAGCACACGAACAACCAACGGTCCATTCCGGGTCCTTTCTGTAAATCTATGGGTTCAGACATTGGAACCAAAGCAAGAAATGAAGACATTTGTATTCCAGTATTATTGTCACGGTGTGAGGTAATCTCCTCTGCCAGATTCGTTCATAACCCCACTGGCCCTGTTACATGGTTGTGTTGGAGATGACAATGTCAGGTAGTCCTTGGGGCATTAACCCGTGGATTATAGCTCATTACAATTCTACTGCTGCTGCACAACCCATTGGCCCATGGACGAAGAGCTTTGCGCTGCTCTCCGGTCTGGGTCTGTCTCTATCAGTATTATGGAAATGACATGGACATGCTCAGTGTGACAATTCCCTACCTACAAGTACTTCCGTTGAAGACCCCTATTGATGTATACCACAGTTGGAAGTTCAGTATGTTTGATTATATTGGATTGTGTCTCGACTAGTCTCTGGGACAATTCGCAAATTCCTGTTCAGTACATTTACTGTTTTAGAGGATCCTTCCGTTTGACCCGGGCTGAGGTGCCTTGATCGAACGTGAATCAATCGAGTTAGTTCTCAAATTCTATACCATTAACTGCATTCGCAGTGTCCTGGAAAGACGGAGCTAGTGAAACACAGCGAACAAAGCTTTAGCTACTCTATCAATTACAGTCCTTCTGGAGTACGATTACTTCAATCAACAACCTGTAATGTTCAGTTGTGAGTTGTTATTGTTGAACCGACTCTACGATCTGGCACGTGTGGCGATTCGGCGAGCTAATGTCTCGGTTGTACACGTCCGCCACGGGCACTGCTGGTGTGAACTTTGGACCGTATCGAGGTGGGGGTCCTTGTGCTTGAATGATGAAAATGGATTGATGGTTGGCTATTGGTGCAGCGAAATTATTGGACAGAAGAAGAGACAGGACACGGGCCCGAGAGCGAGGAATAAGCATGTTCAACCGGCTGGCCATATTGAAATGGTTCAAATGTCGCCAACGGGAACGGGAACGAAAGGCGGGCCGATGACTAGTTCGCTGCTCACGGGGTTTACTCACCTCTGCCGCTGGTGTCTCGACTAGAGGACCAGCTCCAGCAGTGAATTTGGCTCCGTGGCCGAGTAATCACTTTCCATTTTGGTGATCTCTATGCTTCAGGTTCTGACTGTAAATTGTTTACTTTTGGTGCGTGGACGACCTGCTCTGTCTTATATTTCCACAGCCTCAGTGTTTGACTGTCTATATTGTATGAGTTTTTAGTAATAGGTTATATTATATATATTTGATACTTGTAAGAAATGGAACCTCAAGGTTGTATGCTGTAGACAGACTTTGGTAATAAATGTTGTTTGAAGCTATGAAATGTTGAAGACAATTGGATAAGCACGCGAAAGGAAAGTTTTAAAGCCATATGGCACCTTTTCCTGGTGTGTGATTCGAATTCTAGGGCCACGACATTTCAGGCATCTGGCTGTGTACGGGAGTGATGTGACAATATCGATGTGGTGAGCAAGGTGTCTATCTACAAATGACAGCAGAAAAATGGGCATTTGCATCGTTGTTGCGGAGAAATGAATCTAATCCAAATATGACCAAAGGCCTTGATGGATGCTTCAATCAGACTATAATTTCTGTATCTGATTCACTAAAACCCATTTCCTTTGGCACTGTTGAGTGCAGCATATTTGGATGGATGAATTGAGAATGAACCAGTGATTGAACAATTGCCAGTGCTCACCCCAGTGGCTTTAGTCCAGTGGTTTAACAATAAACGGAACCCAAACTGTTCTTCTCGCTCACCTCGTGTTCAAGTTCACTAAAATGTCGCTCCTGTCTCAACTTCAAGCTGAGTCCTTCTATTCCTTCTTCCATTGCAGGTTTCAGTCCCTTCCTGTAGAAATTTGTCAGATAGAGCAGTTGATAATCGTCGAACTGTGCCAGGACATCTGAGATTGTATGTTTGGGATCTGGGGATAGAAATGTGGAAAATACAGTACTGTGCGACGTGGAGTGGAAAGCGCGTTGGTAGATCCAGAGGGGAGCGAACGATGTTGGAAATAGTGTATGTGGAGCGCTGCAGGAGTGGAGTGGGATACGTGGCACAGAAAATGGGAGGGGTGTGGGACATGTGGTAGAGAAGGATTGACAGGGGTGGAGTGTAGCACGGGTGCAGACACGTCCCCCACTGAGATACCTGAGACGGCCATTTTGTTCCACACAATTGGCTTACTGACCATTACAGAATCTCTCTCTGATCTCTCTCCTTTACCTTTTTCAAACCATGGGTCCCCTCTCACTGTCACTTTGCACATTAAGTCCACTCTAGAAACCCGAATTAGAATCAAGTTTATTATCACTCATACAGGTCACACATTTTTTATTCCTTTTTTTTTGGCGGCAGAACGCTCCTATGCATAAAATTGCTACAATATTGTACAAACATCTTTAGCACCCGAGCTATATATATGTCCTTAACAAATTTGCACAATGCTGTATGTACCGCCAACACAAGAAGCCACATTCACGTTGGAGGAACAACGCCTTATATTCCGTCTGGGTAGCCGCCAACCTGATGGCATGAACATTGACTTCTCTAACTTCCGCTAATGTCCCACCTCCCCCTCGCACCCTATCCGCTATTTATTTATATACACATATTCTTTCTCTCTGTCTCCTTTTTCTCCCTTTGTCCCTCTGACTATACGCCTTGCCCATCTTCTGGTGTCCCCCCCCCACCACTTCTCCTTCTCCCTGGGCCTCCTGTCCCATGATCCTCTCATATCCCTTTTGCCAATCACCTGTCCAGCTCTTGGCTCCATCCCTCCTCCTCCTGTCTTCTCCTATCATTTTGGATCTCCTTCTCCCCCTCACATTTCAAATCTCTTACTAGCTCTTCCTTCAGTTAGTCCTAACGAAGGGTCTTGGCCCGAAACGTCAACGGTACCTCTTCCTAGAGATGCTGTCTGGCCTGCTGCGTTCACCAGCAACTTTTACGTGTGTTGTTTACAAGATGTTGCCTGGATTGGAGAACGCGCCTTATGAGAATGGGTTGACTGAGCTTGGCCATTTCTGCTTGGAGCCACCGAGGTTGAGAGGTGACTTGATAGAGGTGTATATGATGTTGAGAGGCAATGATAATGTGGAGAGCCAGAGGCTTTTACCCAGGGCTGAAATGACTAACAGGTGTGGCCACATGTACCACACCCACACATTTTCCCTCTCCTCTGAACACCCCTCACATTTTCCCTCCTCCCTCTCGCATTTTGCGAACACATAACCCTCATATTTCACTCACCCGTTCCTTGCTGGGGACTTGACAAATCCGTATTTAATGAACTTCCGAGCTGACAGACAGTCGCCTCACTTGTACCGGTTCCAGGGTCCTGATCAGTGTCTCTGTCGTCACTGTCTCTGGGCTGAATTTGCTCCACTTCCGCTGCGGCCGGACCGCATTCCATTGGGACATTGCTCTCAATCTGACCCTGCTCTGGTACCTTGTTTCCCGTGTCCCGATCATCTCCCCTCGATGAGCGGCCTCGTGAAAACCTCCCGAATACTTTCCATAACCAAAACCCACCTAAAATAAATGATGAATTGCAGTTTATACTAGAGTGATCTAGAACCGAGCAGAGCAAGAATTCACAATGGATGACGACAATAAGAACATGAGACATAGGAACAGGATTAGGACATCGATTCTGCTCCACCATTCAATCATGGCTGGTCTTTTCCCCCTCATCAACCCCATTTCCCGGTTTTCTTCCCGTTACCTTTGATGCCGTGTCCAATCAAGAACCCTCGGGTCTCTGCCTTAAATACACCCAATGACCCGGCCTCCACAGTTGCCTGTGCTAACAAATTCTACAAGTTCACCACACCCCGGCAAAAGAAATTTCTCCACGTCTCTATTTTAAAAAGATGCCCCTCTATTCTGAAGCTTTGTCCTCTTATCCCACACTTCCCCACCATGGGAAGCATCCTTTCCACGTCTATTCTCTCTAGGCCTTTCAACATTCAAAAGGGTTCAATAAGAACCCCCCAACTTTCAAAATTTGAGCGAGTACAGACCCAGAGCCATCAAACGATGGAGCCAAGACTATGGCTGAGCCGATTGGGAGTGGGACTGTACATTTGAATGTGAACCGTTCATCCTGCCAGGTGACCATCCCGAAAGCCGGTGACCAGACACATCCACTCCCAGAAAAAAGAACAGGATAGACACAGTGATACTGGTCACTGGCTGCGTAGTAACTGAACACACTGGTGTCCAGGGGATCTTAATGGAACGGTGTCAGGTGATACTGGGAAACATCACTGGGATGATTTTCTACAAGCAAAACTCTCCCCTCCCCGGCTCACAAACTGTCCAGTCACCTGTGTCACACACAGATCAGCCTCCTGATTACCCACTGCCCAGTCCCCTGGATCACATACTCTCCGTCCGCTGTGTCAAAGTGTCCGGCCCCCTGGGTGACAAAGTGACCATTACCTCTAATCTCACACTGTCCAGTCCCCCGAGTCACAGACTGATCATTCCCTTGAGTCACACACTGTCTGTCCCCAGGGTCACACACAGATCACACAGATGACAAACAGTTGGATCCCCTGGACAACATCCTCTCCGTACGCTTTGACATACAGTGTGCTGTACCCTAGATGACAGACTGACCATTGCCTTGACACTCGCACTTCCCAGTCCCGTGAGGAATCTGTCCATCACAATGACATCCATCCTGTGCCTACCTACGTGTATGAACATCTCCAGGTAATCGTGCATCTGTACCCTTGGTCACCCGCCCCCCCACCCCCACAGTACTTTTCAGGTCCCTACAATTTACCATGCAACTTCTGTCCTGGGGTAACTTTACAAAGTGAAACCATTCCTTGGAGCACTTTCCATGTTCGTCTCAGTCCCCTTGTAAATTTACATAACCCCAATTCCCAACAATTTTGCAGCCATCTGCAAACTAATGAACGACATTAATTTTATCTGCCAAACCTTTAATATAAAGAGGAAAAAGTGGACACGGCACCAATCCACACCACTGGACACAAGCCTCCAAACTGAATAGCACTCTATTATTAACCGTCTGATTCCTTCCACCTCGCCCGTTCCATATCCAATTGTCTGGCTTGCCCGCAAGGACATGAATACGGTGACATACATGTACTTTGATGATAAATACAGTGAACTTTGACCTTTCAATACTCCTGAGATTACAGGTAGACAATGTGTGGAGTTGACAGTTAGCATATTTGCCGTCATTAGCTGCAGCACAGAATACAGGAGCAGAGAGATCTTCTGACAAGTTTATAAACTGTTGGTTGGGCCAGTTGGAATAACGTATGCGGTCCTGGTAACAATACTACAGGAAGGATGTATTAGTACTGGAGAGATAGCCGATTGAAAATTTCAATTACAAAAGATTGAATCGGCTGAGAACGTTTTCTGATTCAGAGAAAATAATTTTCCTCCATAGATGCTGCCTGACCTACTGAGTTCCTCCATTTTGCGTGTTGCCCGCTCTAGTTCCCCTCTTGAAACTCCACGGGGTTCACTTTAATCCTACTCACCAATGCCATTACATTGTCCCGATAGCCGTCTTTGATTCCATGTTTGTTTTCTGCTCCTTTATATTTCCAGCGCCAGATCAGCGTTGAAGTTCCTTCAACGTACTTTGAGAAAAGCACCTTCACCATTTGTCCACATTCATTGGGGTATTAAAACACTGAAGCATTTCCTTACAATCATGTCTCCTGATCCTCAGCTATCCCCAACGATGGCAATGTTCTCAGCTCGGCTACAGATCTCCTGCTCCTTTCACTCAGATGAATCTTTGCACGGTGAGCGGAGTGATTCGACGATTACCGGTGTCACGTCGCTGCACTTGAACTGTTGGAGTGATCCATTACTCAAGGTTTCTTTATCACGGAATTCAGTGACCCTGTTTGATGTAATTTTTCTGTGCCCATTAGCATCTATGTAAGTTTCTTCATCTGAACTACTGTGCACCAACAGGGCAGAAGTTTAATTATAAAGATCCCAGTGAACATACCTGTAGCCATTCTGATTCTGACTGATTGTTGATTGTCGTCGTCTTGTGTACACTTTGGTCCCGGTGCAGGACAGCCCCACCTGCTGGTGATGCCCTGAATTACACAGAACAAGCAGACAGTGAGTCAATGAGATTACGATTACTTTGCAAATATGACACTATCTCCATCCCCTGTTTCAGAGCAGCAGTTGGCTTAGGGCCAACCATTCCTCGTTTCCATCAACTTCCATACCATGTCTGTATGTCTGTCCAGTGATATCTGGCGCATCTACGGAAGGAGTCACAGAGCAGCAGATCACAAATACAGACCATTCAGCCCAAAGAGACTCTGCCGACCACAGTGCTCACCGAGATAGTCCCAACTTCCTGTGTTGGACCCATTTCCATTTTGGCCTCTTGACTCCATCTACACATCCCAACTGCTTCTGGAATTATACAATTGTGCTGCCTCATCCACTTCCTCTGGCAGGTCCTTCCACATGATCACCAACCTCTGCATGTAACCGTTGCCGCTCGAGTCGCTTTTGGAATGTATTTACCACTCCTTGCGGTGCACCACTCGTTACCCACCTCAATCCTGAGAGTAAACTGTGAAACACCACTCTTTGCTTGCTACCTTCAAGATAATACTGAATCCATCTAACTCTCTATCCGTGGACTGCATGGGACCTTGTCTGCCAGCCGAACCCGCCGTGTGGCGTCTTGTCAAAGGTTTTGCGGAGGCCCATTGTACAACATCCACTTCCCTACTCTCATTGATACTCATCTTCAAAATCTTAAGAAGTATTGTCGAATACAACTTGCCACGCACAATCCCAAGGTGACTCCTGATCAGACTCTGCCGTTTGAAATGTCGGTGCATATTGTGGAAACTTATCTCTGGCACCTCCCCTACACTTTTCTCCACTCACCATCAAAAAGCCACAGTGGCGACCCGAAGTAAGACGATGTTTCACCAAATGCTCAAAAATCCTGTCCCCAGCTATCTGTTCCAAGAGTTTGCCGATCACCAATGTAACAGTCAGTGGTCTGTAATCCCCAGGATTATAGATATTATATTTATTGAATTAGGGAACAAACATTTGCCATACTCCAATACTGTGTTACTACTCCTTTGACCAGAGAGAGCACAGAGATTATTGTCAATGTTTCTGTGAACTCTTCTCTCACTTCCTGTAGTAACGTGGTGTATATTGGAAGTTTCAACAGCACCTCTTGTTTTTAACATTGCCGTGCTCCTATGCTAACGTCACAATAACTGTCCATCTCCTTGGTAACTCTGAAGCAAAGCATTCATTAAGCACCTCACCTATTATCCCATTCTCCAGGCATGTATCCATCTTCGCTCCTGAGTAGTCCTACCCTCAATCTATTTATCTTCCTCTTCTTCACCCACGCGTAGAACACATGGGGGCTTTCCTTGATCCTGCTTGCCAAGGACTTTTCAAGCCCCCTTCGACCTCTAAATCCCTTCTTACCTCCTTCCTGGCTCCCTTATAATTCTTTAGCGCCTTGCTTAAATGTTGTTTCCTAAACCTGAACAATGCTTCATATTTCCTCTTACCTGAATGTCCGTTATCCCTTGTGAACCATGGTTCATTTCTATAAACATTATTTCCCTGCCTGTGGACAGACCTATCCAGAACCCCATGTAAATGTTTCTGAAATAATTTCCAGAGTTCCATTGTGCATTTCCCTCAGAAAATGGTTTCCCAATTTACGTTTCCATGATGCTACGAATACCATTGTAATTATCCGTCCACTAATTCAATACGGTTTCGTATCGCCTCCTACTGTCTTTGACCAAGTTCATGATAAAAGTTGGAGTGTTGTGGTCACTATTTCAAAAAGGTCACCCATCGTGACATCTGCCTAATACTAGGTACAGTATGGCTTTTCCTCAAGTTGGCCCATTCACAGACTATGTCAGGAATCACTCACAACACATTGTGCCACATGGACCCCTTTTGGAATTAGGAGGTGGGAATAAACATCAAGAAAGTTTAGGTCAACAATGATAACAACTCTGTTGCATTTGCTCGTTTTCAAAATCTGTCAAGTTATCTGCTCCTTATTATTCCAGTGTCCTTGGGGAGGCCTATAGAATACTTCCAGAATGATACTGCTCGTACATTTTCTGACTTTCACCTACACGGAGTCTGTCGATAGTCCCTACATGATGTCCTCCGTTTCTGTAGCTGTGGTACCATCCCTGATTAGCAATGCCTTCGTCCCCCTTTCATCTCCCTCCATATGCATTCTGAAACATCTAAACCCTGGAGCACTAAACAGCCAATCCTGCCCTTGTAACGGTCAAGTCTGTCTAATTGCGATAACATGTACCATCCATGTACTGAACCATGTTCTAAGTTACTCTCATTCTCAATGTTAATTGTATTGAAGTAAACACACTGCAAACCATCCAACTGACCAAATGATGCCCTGTACAAAGCCGATCCTTCCACAGTCAATCTGAACATTGCATCTCTCCTTAGATCAGCCGCTCCATAATCTGACCTAACATTTTGGTTCCCATCCCACAGCGACTGTGTTTAAACCGACTCCAGCAGCTCCAGCAGACCAGGCTGCAGGGACACTCGTTCATCTCAAGTACTTCTAGGCTTCTTCGGTCTCACTCCAGCTATTCCCTACTTTCCTTCGTACAGAAATGCAATCTCTAAAGAACCACTGTTTGAGGTTTGAGTAAATAAGACTCACCAAACTTTCTCCTCACTGAATCAATGGAAACTCCGAGTCAGATGGGTTCTCTCCAGTTGGTGCTCTCAGTCCTCGGCCCAGAATGATAGCCCCCTTCACGTTTCTGACTTTCACCTACATTGATTTCCTCTGTTTATGTAGCAATGATACCATCCCTAATTAGTAAGACAATTCTCCCCAATTCAAACCGGCCCCCCCCCATATGTATTATGAAACAACTAAAACCTGGAGCATCAAACACCAATCCTGCCCTTGTAACAGTCAAGTCTGTTGTAATGGTGATAACATACCATCCATGTTCTAAGTTACTCCTATTCTTATTACTTATTGTATTGAATTAAACACATTTCCAACTGACTACCTGATGCCCTGTCCACAACTGATCCTTCCACAGTCTCTCTAGACATTGCATCTACCTTTATATCAACTCTTCTATCATCTGACCAAACACTCCGGTTCCCATCCTGCAAGGACTGAGTTTAAACCGACCCCGGCAGCTCCAGCGGACCTGGCTTCAAGAATATTTGTTCATCTCAAATACAGATATAACCCATGCCTTTGGTACAGGGTCAAATGGGAACATAACTTCATTGTAAAACCTAATTCTGCTTCATCTCAGATTCGTAGGTTCTGACATTTATTAGTACTTGATGACGACAGGGTATGTAAATGCAAATTATTGATTAGCATTTGCTAGTTAGGACTGAATGAAATGTGGTGCTGGGACATTTGGATTCGAGAGGGTTTGCTCTTAGCAAAGGCTTGCACGACCATATATTCGAAGGCAAGTATGTCATTACCATAATACGATAATACAAAGGAGCAGAAGTCGGCCATTGAGTCTGCTCCGCCATTTTATCATGAGCTGATCCATTCTCCCATTTAGACCCACTCCCCCGCCTTCTCACCATAACCTTTGATACCCTGGCTGCTCAGACACCTATCAATCTCTGCCTTAAATACACCCAATGACTTGGCCTCCACTGCTGCCCGTGGCAACAAATTCCATAGATTCACCACCCTCTGTCTAAAAAAAATTGTTTGCGTTTCTGTTCTGAATTGGCGCCCTTCAATCTTTAAGTTATGCCCTCTCGTACTAGACTCCCCCATCATGCCACATCCACTCTGTCCATGCGGAGGAATCAATGACATGTTGCTGCAGTTCATGGTAATTCCACATTTCTGCAGTCACTACAGCAGGAAACAACTGCGGCGTCTTCTAAAGAGTCAAAATTCTCAATGCATTTTGAGATAATTGTGACCTAACACAGCCAAGCAAGGAAACATCAGAAATGATGTTTGAAATGAGCAAATGATATGAGGGAATGTGCGTGGCTTCACAGAGCTGATGCTGACAGCACATTAGTAGATCTGGAATGATTGCAACTGGGCCTGATAGAGGCATAAATGGTATTTCTAGGCTTATTAAGTCTCACTTCAGCTATTTCCTACTTCCCATGATACAGAAATGTAATGTCTAAAGGACTAGCGTTTGAGTACATGAGACTCACCAAACTTTCTCCTGAGTGAATCAATGGAAACTGTGATTCAGAAGAGTTCTCTCCGGTTGGTGCTCTCAGTCCTCGGGCTGGTTCATTGTTGCTGTTCCCTCATCTTCAGTTGTGGTTTTCTTCCAGTTGTGGGCTTTTCTTCCAATAAATCTCTCAGCCCAGATCTAACTTTAAACAGAGAGATAATGAAGCATGTTACTAATACAAAGGAGAACAAAGCATTCGATTCATTGAAATTTTAATTTTGAACGGATATATAATGATCCAAGTGAAGAAATCTGTAACTGCCCCTCACACTTTACAAAACATGACATGGGATACAAAAGAACAGACACAAAATGCTGGAGGAACTCATCAGGCTAGGCAGCATCTGCATGGCAACTCCACTCTCTTCCACAGATGCTGCCTGGCCTGCTGAGTTCCTCCAGCATTTTGTGTGTGTAACATCCACGCCCGGACAATCAGGCGGAAAGCAGTTACTTTCCCCAAGCACTAACCTTGATCACCAGCTCTACTCACTAACCCACCCTCCACACCCCACACACTACTAGTTTAACATCTCCTGACAGTTCTAGACTCTCCTGTGCCCAACATCACTTTGTGGACATACAACCAATGTCAGTCTCATATGTCCAGACTCTCCTGTGCCTAACGTCACTTTATGGACATGCAATCAATGTCAGTCTCATATGTCCAGACTCTCCTGTGCCTAACGTCACTTTATGGACATGCAATCAATGCTCTACAGCTATCTTACATTATGTATTGTCTTTTGTTTGTTAATGTGGTCTCCATCATTTTGGTTTTTTTTCCTGCCTTGCTTTGGATCCAGAGCAACAATTACCTTTTTCTCCTTTACACTTGCCTACTGGAATGACATTTAGCAATTTTGAATCTTGAACCCTCGGGAAAATACCATGGCCAACCACATTATCTATACTCCCTCTTGATTTCATAAACTACAATGTCACCCTCATCCTCCTCTGGAATAAAGAACCAGCTCGGCCAACCTCTTCCTATGACTCGACCCTCTAGTCCAGGCAGCATCTTCAGCAATCTCGTCTGCACCCTCTCCAGATTGATAATATCTTTCCTACAGTAGGTTGAACACAACTGTACATAAGACTCTGCACCAACAATTTATATCACTGCAATATAATGCCATAATCCAGCACTCAACGCCCTAACTGATGAAGACAGGATGATTAAAGCCTTCTTTTTCACCCTCTATACTTGCACGCCGACTTTCAGTGAACTGTACTCTTGTACTCCCAGGTCGCTCTGCTCCACAACACTCGGTGCCCTCCCATTCACTATGCCAGTCCCACCTAGTTTGACTATCCAAAGTGCACCATCTCTCACTTGTCCAAGTTGAAAACCATTTGACATTCCTCAGCCCATCTCCACAACTGACCAAGATGTCTCTGAAATTCATTGTCACCTGTTGCCTTATCAACCAGTCTCCCGAATTTAGTCTCCCTGTATACCCATGACTGTGTCGCCACAGACAGCTGTAATCTGCTATTTAAATTTGTCGACGACACTACATTGACTGGCCTCCTTTCAAACAATAATGAGGTGGCCTACAGGGAGGAAGTCATCTCTCTGACACAGTGGTGGCAACATAACAACCTTTCCGTCGAATGTCGCAAAAAACAAAGGAGCTGGTTGTGGATTACAGGAGGAGTGGAGACGGGCTAACCCCTATTGACATCAATGGATCTGGGGCTGAGAGAGTAAACAGCTTTAAGTTCCTCGTCATCCACATCACCGAAGACCTCACATTGTCTGTTCACACCAGCTATGTGGTGAAAGAGGCACATAAGCTCTTCTTTCACCTCAGACGGTTGAGGAAGTTCGGTATTGCCCCCCAGATCCCAAGAACTTCCTGTAGGGGACACAATTGGGAGCATCCTGACTGGCTGCGTCACTGCCTGGTGTGGGAACTGTACCTCCCTCAATCACAGGAACCTGCAGAGAGTGGTGCGGACAGCCCAGTGCATCTGTAGTTGTGAACTTCCCACTATTCAGGACATTTACAGAGACAGGTGTGTGAAAGGGGCCCAAAGGATCATTGGGGACCTGGGTCACCCCATCCACAATCTATTCCAGCTGCTACCATCCGAGAAACGGTACAGTAGCATAAAAACCAGGACCTACAGGCTCCAGGACAGCTTCTTCCACCGGGCTATCAGATTAATTAACTCACTTTGATTTGAGGTAATCTATATTATATGGACTGTTCAATTTATTTTAAATTATTATAAATTACTTTGATTGCACAATGCACATTTAGACCGAGAAGATTTTTATTCCTCACATATGTGAAGGATGTAAGAAATCATTTCAATTTAATTCAATTCAGTTCAAACTTGCAAATCGTGCCATGTACATTCATATACAAATCAATGGCATGAATACTGAATTACAGAGGTCTCGACACTGACACACACATCCCACTCATCACAGGCCTCCATTCAAATAAATCCATCATCAGTCATCACCCTCTGCTTCCTGTCATTGAGCACAGAGTGAATCCACCTCGCCAGCTCCCCGTGAATCCCACGTGACTGAACCTTCCAGATCAGCTGCCATGCGGGATCTTGTTACAGACTTTACCAAAGTTCAGATGAACAACATCACTGCCCTAATTCACCCAACTCCCTAGTTAACTCTTAAATAATCTCCAAAATACTTGACAGATATGATGTCCTGTTGGGCAGTGTAGACGGTGATTTCCCCATAACCCATGTCCAACCGCCCGAGACTTCAGGTTCACTGCAGACTTAAAAAATTTCCTATCCCGGCTGTCAAATTACCAACCTGGACTGAAGCCCGTATACTGCCAGTTCCATGTCATCAGAGTCACCAGCCCAATATTATCACCCATACAAAGATACTTTGGTGCGGCGATTTGCTGTGGTGTTCCTGCCATTTCCGATTCACAATCTAAGGTGGAATTGGAACCTAATGACCCTCTGCCGGGGCCGGGGCTCAGGCTGGTTCCCCGGTCTGTACAGAGAATGCAGATACACTTCGGCCTGTCCCCAGCAGCTAAACCAAACACATTTGATTACAATCTTCTTGCTGTGTGGGATCTTGCCCAGCACAGCTGGCTGACACGTTTCCTGCAGAGTAGCAGGAACAAAATCTAAAATTATAAAGCAGAAAATGCTGGGAACTCAGTACATCAGACTACATCTCTGAAAGGACAAATGGTGGAAGACCCAGTTCCACAACTGAGACTGTCCAAGGTGCTGCCGATCTGCTGAGCATTTCCAGTATTTTCTCCTCCTTACTTTAAATTTCCTGCAACTGTAGCATTTTCTCCCTCTTCATTTTAATTCACAGATAGTAACTGATTGTAAAATATCAGCAACACCCTAAACTGTAAATGCCACCCCACCCCAACAAATTTGTTAGTTCTCAGTTCATCCTGACCCTGGTGTAACAGATTCCATCCAGTCAATGCTCACAACATCCTTTCCTCCCACTGTCACTCTGTTACATTTGCTCCTGAGGCCACTGTCTCTACGCTGAGAGGCGGTGACCACAGAGCGATAAAATGTGCAACACTTGCTGCAGCTCTGACGGGCTGCTACCCTGGAAACAGAGGAAATGGCTCACCGAAAAAAAAAACAGAAAAAAATATAATTAACTCAACATCAGGTTCTACGAGTTCCATTCTGGCAAAGATTAACACGGCATCCAGTTTGCGGCAATGGGATACAGGCTGGGCAGATGTTGAACAAGATGGTAGATATTTATCATTGATGTGGTAGGATACAGGCTGGACAGAGATTGAACAAGAAGGTTGATATTTATCACTGAGGTGGTGGGATACAGACTGGAGAGAGGTTGAACAAGATGATTGATATATATCATTGAGGTGGTGGGATACAGGCTGGACAGAGATTGAACAAGATGGTTGATATATATCATTGAGGTGGTGGGATGCAGGTTGGACAGAGGTTGAACAAGATGTTTGATATATATCACTGAGGTGGTGGGATACAGGCTGGACAGAGATTGAACAAGATGTTTGATATATATCATTGAGGTGGTGGGATACAGACTGGACAGAGATTGAACAAGACGGTCGATATATATCATTGAGGTTGTGGGATACAGAATGGACAGAGATTGAACAAGATGTTTGATATATATCATTGCGGTGGTGGGATGCAGGTTGGACAGAGATTGAACAAGACGGTCGATATATATCATTGAGGTGGTGGGATACAGGCTGGACAGAGATTGAACAAGATGGTTGATATATATCATTGCGGTGGTGGGATACAGAATGGACAGAGATTGAGCAAGACGGTCGATATATATCATTGAGGTGGTGGGATACAGGCTGGACAGAGATTGAACAAGATGGTTGATATATGTCACTGAGGTGATGGGATGCAGGCTGGACAGAGGTTGAACCAGTTGGGCAGGGGATGAGCAGATGGAGTCGGATGGGAGAAAGGTATCAAGGCCGATCTCTGATGGTCCTCCAGCAATACGCAGATCCTGAAATAATAATAATACTTCACATCTCGGTGGATACATCGAACAGACTACAAATGTGTTACTGAAGGAACTGAGTAGAAGGACTCTCTCCGACTAAAGGAAAATGTATTGGTTGATAGTGGTGTTGATGTCTATGTCTTTGAGAGGGCTCACCCCAGCATCCGGGGGCCCCCATGTTAACACCTTTCTGTCTCTCTGTTACACCTATGCCAAACAGGTAGAACTGGGGGCTGGTGGGTTTGTGCTGAAATTCCGCAGCATGGTAAAACTATGATTCCAATGTCAGTAATCCCGCACAACCAGAGTGAGGAACTCTCAGCTTGGGCTTTCTCAAATAACACCCGGGGAAGAGAGGTGAGGAACTGTGGTCCAGTCAGAGATGACTGTGGCTGTCAGTGTGTTGAGAGATGGTATCTCAGGCCCCACCAAATGGAACTTCCTATACTGGGAAACATGCATCCTGGCCATACTTGCAGGTGCCCAGCAGCGGAGAGGAATAACTGAGACTGAGTGATTTTGGATAATCACTTTTCTCTCTGATGGAGTAGCCAGGAATTCACGAGAGATAATCAATTTGGCTACAGCACTTGAGGGGCTGGCCACAATACTGCAGGGGCCCCGACAGAAACACAGGCCCAAGTAACAGAGATATCCACTGAAATGATTGCAATCCGGCAAACAGTCCTACAGAATCCTATGCTAAGCCATGCTGACCCATATTTCTTCTTGAGGGTAGCTAGCTAGGGTTTCAGGATGCTTAGCTCCTTGTGCACTCATGTGTAGAGATAGGACAGCTTCAGTCTGTTCTGTGTGTGTAAGCCATTATGACTATTTTGTAATTTGTTTTTCGGGGCTGTCATGTAGTAAATAACTTTGGCTCCAGCCTGTCTTGTGTGGGGGGTATCTGTACGGATCTATCTGTGGTGTAACGGGAATTGTTAGTCAGTTAGTGGATTGGGTGGGAACAGTCATAGATTGTTCCTGTTTGAGCGACTAACTGAGTAGCCCTGGGTGCTTGGAATAAAGAGTTTGTACTTCTACAGTCTCTGATTGATTTTATCCGGATTCAACCTCCACAGAAAGGGAGTGGTTTTAAAGGGCTGGGCTGCTGGAAGCACATTACCAGACCTAGAGTGATTGCAACTGGCTCTGCCAGAGGCACAGCTGGTTCTTCTGGGCACATTCAGTCTCAGTCCAACTATTTCCCAGATGCAGATCTGCATCTGCAGATTTCCTCGTGTTTGCTTATTTTCTACCTTCCTTTTTACAGGTATGTAACGTCGAAAGTCGTGGTCCCCAGCCACGAGGAAATTAAATTGAGTGTATTAGCCACTTATAAATGACTTATATTTGACTTACCACCTATATAGCGGTCGTGATTAACACAACCCCCCACCCCGTCGGCCGGTCCGCAAGAATATTGTCAATTTTAAACCGGACCGCGGTGCAAAAATGGTTGGGGACCCCTGGTCTAAGGGACCAGTTTTTGAGTAAATGAGATTCACCAACCTTTCTCCTGACTGAATCACTGGAATCTCCGAGTCAGATGGGTTCTCTCCAGTTGATGCTCTCAATCCTCGGGCTGGTTCACTTGTTGCTGTTCCCTCGTCTTCAGTCGTGGTTTGCTTCCAGTTGGGGTTTTCCTTCCAATAAATCTCTCACCGCAGGTCTAACTTTAACGTGAAAGATAATGAAGCCCATTAACTATGAAAAGGAGAACCAAACATTTCTGCTTAATTTTACTAAGAACAAAACTCACTGAAATTTAAACGTTGACAGCAGATATACAGAAATGATCCCAGTGATGGGAGGAGAAGATGGCAACGTGATGCAGTGCGTGGCCGTTCCAAATGAATATCGTATGTGATAACTAGGGGGGCCGTGCACAATTCGGATCTGATGGAGACAGCCGTGAGAAGCACGGAGGAACACCTGGAGTAACATCTGAAATGCCCGCTTCGCTGCCGCTGCTACTGTGCGACCAAGAATCTCCAGAGGGAAGGCCCCAAATCCTTGGCTTTTCCTATTGCCGGGGCCGAGGTCGAAACGCCCGGCAGAGATGGCACTCGGCGCTCATTGTCGGAGAGCTGGTCGGAGGCTCGGAGTTTTCGGACGGACTCGGAGTCGGACTGTGGTCGGGTGCTTCCGGGATGCTGCATCGGCAAGTTTGCGGCGCTGGAGGTTCACCGTCTGAGTGAGATGATGGGACTTGCGAGAGACTTTGAGACTTTTACCGTGCCATGGTCTGTTCTTATCAAATTATAGTATTGCTTTGCACTGTATAATATTTTCAAGTCTACAGAGGTATCATTCAGTCGTGGTAAAACATAAGACACAGGAACAAAATTAGATGATTCGATCCATCTGGTCTGCCCCACCATTCAACCATGGCTGATTTTTATTCCAACACCATATTCCTGCCTTCCTCCTGTAACACTGAAGCTACTTAGTCATCATGGATATATTAATCTCTGTTATAAATATACCCAAACGGCAGCCTCAGCGAACCTCTGCGGCCACAAATTCCACAGATCAGACATCTTTTGGCCAAAATATTTTTCTCATCTTAGTTTTAAAATGAAGCATCTTTATTCTGAGACTGTGCTGTCAGATCACAGACCCTCCGTCTAATGGAAACATCCTCTCCATGTCCACTGTATCCAGTCTTTTCAGCATTCGGGAAGTTTACTTAACCATACATCCCTCCACCACCCCCACCGTCCCTCTGAACTCCATTGAGCACAGGTCCAGAATCATCAAATGCTCCTCATACATAAAGCCGATCATTCCTGAGATTATTCTTGTAAACCTCATTAGCAACAACTGTACTGTACACATTTCCAGGAATAACAGACAAATTGGTACCAGGATAATTTACAGGGAAAAGTTATGCTTTCTTTACTGTTCTACTATCACAGAACGAGCCATTTCCATTCCCAGGTTAAAACAGGTCCGTTTCAGGAAATATAAACCATTCCAGGGTGAATGTAATAAAAAGAAACTGGAATTACCAGAAACGTTCAGCAGGTTAGGAACAGCTGTGGGGAGAGGAACAAACTTTACAATTCAGGTTAATAACGTTTCGTCAGAATGACTTCAAACATTTTCAGTTTTTAGTGCAGATCGCCAGCAACTTGAGTTTCTGTTTGATTTCCACTGTCTGACAGACAGGTGACAGTGAGGGGGTGGGGGGGATTTCCAAACACAGTTTGAACACTGAACCCCGGGTCTATTTATACTGGTGCCAACACAGAGCAGCCTCTCTCTGCGAGGATGGAATGGGGACCCATCCTCTCCTCAGATTAATAGTCACTGCTTCCACAGGAACTGTGGTAAATTGGATTAGACATTGAGGTGGTAAATTGGATTAGACATTGGCTCAATGGAAGAAGCCAAAGAGTGGTAGTAGAGAATTGCTTCTCCGAGTGGAGGCCTGTGACTAGTGGTGTGCCCCAGGGATCAGTGCTGGGTCCATTGTTATTTGTCATCTATATCAATGATCTGGATGATAATGTGGTAAATTGGATCAGCAAGTTTGCTGATGATACCAAGATTGGAGGTGTAGTAGACAGTGAGGAAGGTTTTCAGAGCCTGCAGAGGGACTTGGACCAGCTGGAAAAATGGGCTGAAAAATGGCAGATGGAGTTTAATACTGACAAGTGTGAGGTATTGCACGTTGGAAGGACAAACCAACGTAGAACATACGGGGTTAATGGTAAGGCACTGAGGAGTGCAGTGCAACAGAGGGATCTGGGAATACAGATACAAAATTCCCTAAAAGTGTCGTCACAGGTAGATGGGTCGTAAAGAGAGCTTTTGGTACATTGGCCTTTATTAATCGAAGTATTGAGTATAAGAGCTGGAATGTTATGATGAGGTTGTATAAGGCATTGGTGAGGCCGAATCTGGAGTATTGTGTTCAGTTTTGTTCACCAAATTACAGGAAGGATATAAATAAGGTTGAAAGAGTGCAGAGAAGGTTTACAAGGATGTTGCCGGGACTTGAGAAACTCGGTTGCAGAGAAAGGTTGAATAGGTTAGGACTTTATTCCCTGGAGCGTAGAAGAATGAGGGGAGATTTGATAGAGGTACATAAAATTATGATGGGTATAGATAGAGTGAATGCAAGCAGGCCTCTTCACTGAGGCAGGGGGAGAAAAAAACCAGAGGACATGGGTTAAGGGTGAGGGGGGAAAAGTTTAAAGGGAACATTAGGGGGGGCTTCTTCACACAAAGAGAGTATGGAAGTGGGAGTATGGAATGAGCTGCTAGACAAGGTGGTAAATGCAGGTTCTTTTTTTAACATTTAAGAATAAATTGGACAGATACATGGATGGGAGGTGTATGGAGGGATATGGTTCGCGTGCAGGTCAGTGGGACTAGGCAGAAAATGGTTCGGCACAGCCAAGAAGGGCCAAAAGGCCTGTTTCTGTTTTGTAGTTTCTATGGTTCTATGGTTTAACTCCGGAGACAAACATCTGATCCCAGAACAGAAATACTCACTCAACACCTCATAAATCTGGGCAACTTAATCCCCGGGTCCATTTCACATGGAATGAAAACTGTGATATCCCAGGACCCAACCTCAAAGAGTCACAGAGCTGAATCTGCCGCTCACCAACCCTGAGAGTCTCACACAACATCCCCATGTCTCAGACTGGGTACTGCAATCTGGGATTTCCCCACAACCAATGTCCAGCTGCTAGAAATTTCTGCTTCATTGCAGAAGGACGACCATCCAGCCCCATCTGTAGAAGCACTAACCAAAGTCAAAACCGAAACATTGACAGTTCCATATGCCTGGAATGTGGATCACAGGACTCCCCCAGTACTCTTTGCTGACAGTAAAATGCTGTAGTGTGTCATCCAGTCACCAGCACCTCTGCACCAATGCACAACACAACTGGTACCTGATGACCCTCTGGCATTCCAGCTAACAAAAACTGATTCTGGAAATACCTCAGCGAGGCCAAAGGTGCAAAAGAACACTTCACAATGAAGACAAAGGTTAGAGGAAAGATTGCTGATATGTAACATTGAGGTAGTGGGACACAGGGTGGACCGAGGTTGACCCAGATGGTTGATACACATCACTGAATAGGGGGTGGGGGGTGAGGAGACTGGACAGAGGTGGAACAAGATGGGTAGGGATGAGCAGATGGAACCAGGTGGGAGAAGGTATCAATGACAATCACTGATGGTCCTCCAGCTATACACAGATACTGAATAAACAGTACATACTACTGTATGAAAGATACTAAAATGACAAAGTTAGAACAAACAATAAGAACTTTGACATATGCCCTTTGACCCTCACCGAAGTTTTATCAACACACCATAGAAAGTTTCCCATATGGATACTTCACGCTTTTGTATGGTAACTACTCTGCCCGTGACTGCAAGGAAATGCAGAGACCTTTGGATACAGATCAGCACATCACAGAAACCATTCTCCCCCCTAGACTTCCCAGTCCCTTGGTAAAGCAGGCAGTGAAATCAAAGATCCCAACAACCTGGGATGGTCTCCCTTCTCACCCAACCCAATCAGGTAGAAGACACAGCAGCCATAAAGCTCAAATGTGAGAAGCCTCAGGAAGCGAGGCGAGTTGGGGGAAGTTAACGGGACTCAGTGGGCAACATCAGATTTCCCCAACACAACGTGGAGGAGACATCACCACCCATCTGGGGACTGGGAGCACTCACCGCGTGACCTTGTGTCACAAAGCAGAGGGCGGGGCAGATTGGCAGTAAACAGCCTACATGACCTGTCGGTGAGTCTCCCATTTCAATTCTGCGGAAATAGACAGCCTGGGCTCCCGGTTTGGATCGTTGAATGCAGATTACGTTAAGTCTACACATTTTTTCGAGCCCAGATAACTGGGTACTAAATGAGTAACTGGCCCTCAGTTCGGGGCTGACGGCCAACATTAGATCTCCCCGCTCGGGATCGGTCTCAATACTCACCGCTGGGAAAACTGATATCTTCGGCCCGCAGAGTGATCCCGACCCCCGGCTCCCCGACCCAGGAGGCGAGGACCCTTTCCCGATCCCGCAGATGATCCGCTTCAGCACTGAGCGGAAAGGAAAACACCGCCCACCTGGAGACTGTGAGCATGCGCGAAGTGATTGTTACTCCAGCACCTCTGTAAAAATTAAAGTCAAAATTAACAAGCGGAGAATTTAACAGCGACGCATATTAAATAGAGGGAACTTTACGGAAGCACGGTTTGGGGAGAGGGGGTGTTGGCTGTTGGGGAAAATACCTCTAATAACATTGGGATATTTGATCGTGTTTTGTGAAATCCAGGTGCTGTGACTGTTTATTTAGGTATTTGTGAAATTCCTCCTCGCTCGACCCCTTGTCCCAGGAAGCTGGGAAATACCTGTACACAAGTGTAAGCATTTTTCCGCTCTTTCCAATGGGTGCCATTGGATTCCAGGAAGGAGCTATATTGAGCAAGGAATGAACTTTGAAACCTAAGTTTAAAAGTTGAAAATAATGAAAGAAAAATTCACTGCTCGCTTATCTTCGACCTGATTTTGATGAAATATCCAAGGTAATCATCCAAAATCCTCTTCTACACCCGGATAAATTTATTTTTTTTTCACAAACCAAATGTAAAAAAAAAAATTTCTGGGCTATAAGCTAGTTTGACATCATTTTGACTATCATTAATAGCAGATCAACCCCTTGGCCGAGCTCCATCAACTGTAGTTAATTGGAGAGAGGCTGTTTTTCTCTTCGTGTTGATAGGAAAAAGAATAACTTAGTGAGGCAATGAATGAGACGAAACGCATTTCTAAACCTCCCAAATGGTTGCTCTCCTCCCGTTAACATTTTTCACTTCCAAACTATGATATTTTCTATTCATATAGATTTGATAATACTTTATATAAAGATTCAAGCTTCTTTAACTCTTTATATATTTAAAGACTAAACAGAAGCTGGATTGTTCTAACCATGTAATACCCGATGTGTGAGGATACTGTCAGTATCGACACTCACAGATACACTTCCTGTCCAAACATTTCTGCGAGAGAAATAGTACGAGGCAGAGATGCCAACCTGCCGCTTTCGATACTAATATTCAGCAATATTCATGGCTTTAGCAACAGTTCATTAGACGTTCTTTTTTTATACTTGATTACTTGGTTCCAATGTAGGTATCTAAAAGTGTAAAAAGCTTATTTGCTTTATTTCTATTATTTTTATACCTGCTTAGGAATACTGCTAAGCACTGTGGGCCCTGCTGTCTGCTCTGACTCAGTCATATTAGTAAGGCTACATCTGTGGTGGTCCGTGTATTACTCGCTAATACAAAGTAAATTTTTGTCATTAACAACCCTGTGGCTTCTAAGCAAACAACGTTACTTTACTTGCCTGATAATTATATTTTATGATAATTAGTGAGTACAACTGTGCAATACTTTGTCATATTATTAAATTAAGTATTACATGTTATATTGTACCAGTTATGCACTGAAATGTCCTGATAGGCTATAAGTTTGTTAATGTCTTAACTATCACTATATTTCTGTGGAGCTCTGGAATTCATATATTTCTTTCATCTTGGTTAAGTGCTTGACATTATAAGAAGCCCTATTCATATGCATATATATATATATGTGTGTGTGTGTGTGTGTGTGTGTGTGTGTGAGTGTGAGTGAGTGAGTGAGAGACAGACATGAGTGAGAGAGAGACAGACATTATATATGTCACACCCAATTTGTGTACCTACTCAGTGGACAAGGAAGTTCCCCAGTACATGAAATGAGCAGGTACACACATTGGGTGTGACATACCAGGGGTGATTGATAGGTTCGTGGCTTAAGGTGGAAGGAGTCAATTTTAGAAAACCTGTCAATTTTCAATTATCTGAAACAGAAATACACAAAAGTTATTAACTTCAAACTTTCTGCATGATCACTCACAGAGTGGAACTACACGTACATGTAACGAGAGCTGTAAACTTCAGGCCTTCTAGCTTAGGCCATGAACTTATCAACCACCCCTCGTTCAGCTCCAACACGTAAAAAACTGGCACTGCACCCCTGCTCCAGCCGTCAGACAGATCTCGGGCCTGGGACTTTCCGAATTTAAGCGGCCCAGATTCACACAAACTCGGGTATGTTTCTCACTCACCGCCGCCCCGAATCGGAGAACCACCGACGGCAGCTGCATTCGGCACCGCGCATGCGTTTAGCAGGAGGTTCGCTGCAGGGCCACCGGTGGCCGGAGGACCACGCAGCGCCACCAGTTGCCGGAGGTCCACGCAGCGCCACCAGTGGCCGGAGGACCACGCAGCGCCACCAGTGGCCGGAGGTCCATGCAGCGCCGCAAGTAGCCGGTGGCCCATGCAGCGCCGCCAGTGCCCGGAGGCCGGAACGACAACGGAGAGGAAAATCAGAAACACGACAAAGTCTGCAGACGCTGGAAATCCAAAGCAACACAAACAAAATGCTGACGGAACTCAGCAGCCCGGGCAGCAACTATCGAAAAGAGTCAACAGTCGACGTTTCCAGTTGAACCCTCCTTCAGGACTGAGATGAAATGGGGGAAATATTTGAATAAGATCGGGGCTGGCGAGGAAATGTCTCGCTGGAAGATGATAGGTGAAGTCAGGTAGGTGGGAAAGCTGAAGAGCTGAAGAAAATAGAATCTAATAGGAGAGGAGAGTGGAGAATAGGAGAAAGGGATGGAGCAGTGGACCCAGAGAGAAGTGATCAGCAGGTGAGAGGATGTGAAAAGTCAGAGAGGAAGAGAGGGAGTGGGAGGGAGGGGTGAGGGGGAGATTTGTTCACCAGACGGAGAAATCGATATTCATACCATCAGGTGAGGGGGCGGGGGTACTCAGACGGAATATAAGGTGCTGATCCTGGAGCCTGAGGGCGGCCTCCTCTTGAAAATGTTTGAACACCGGAAAGTCCCGCTCGGTGCGGATAGTTCAAAGGTTAATTTATTATCAAAGCAGGTATTTATGAACAACTCAGTTTTAATTCTCCTCCACAGGGTCATGAAAACAAAGAAAGAACATGAAAGTCGTTCAGAGAGAAAAATCAAACTCCCACCCCACCCCCCACATCAAAAAGAACGGCATCCCGATCATCAACCCCCAAAACCCACCCCTCCCGCACAAAAGGGAACAATAACATCGATCCCCCCCCAAAAAACAACAGCCCTATCACGCACAACTGCGGAGGATCTGGTGTCACCAGTGTCGAGGCGGCCGCATCGGGAGCAGCGGACACAACGGGCGACCCCGGAAGATTCACAGGTGAAGTGTCGCCTCACCTGGAAGGATGTTTGGACAACGGAGAGAGTTCGGCCGTCCGGCCCTTTCACTGTGACACCCCGAACTCCACATCAAATCCGTCCACACGAATCTGGGCGAACTTTAATGACCAATAAATATAATTCCTCTCAGTGATCAGCTGTCTGAGTGATCCCCTGACTCTGAGAGGAAGGGGTGTCTATGGTCCACATTGTCAGGGTGTTGAGTTTACCAGGAGACAGAGACTGCAGGGACGGGAGGTTTTCTGTTGACTAATACACTGTGTGTGGACCCCGCTGGCAATTCTGGTGTTGTGACCCGAATGGAGACAAACACCACGCTGCCCACTCCACCAACAACACGGCACAGCCGGACACATAACAGGGGACTTTACATCTCACAACACTGGATTCAGTGATGAAACCCGGGATTAATGTTGTTGTCCCACTGAAATCATCAGAAACGTCCATTCAGGTGTTTTTAAATACCAGCGCTCCCCCACAGGTGACGTCACACAGGCGCACGCACGCACCTGACGTCACACATGGGCTCCCCAGACCGGGATCTGCCCTCACGTGCGCGGAGAGCTCGAGCTTTGTCGGTTTAACGACTGGCCAACGAAACGCGTGACCAGCCCCTCCCCGCACCGATGTCAACAGAGGATTCAGGCGCCGCGCTATTCCCATTGGTGCGAAGCGATGTCAATCACTGGTTACAACCAATAGCAGAGGCGGACCAGCCGAGAGGGCGTTACCCCGCCCCCGCCGTCGCTCTGTCCGTCAAAGCGGAACAAATCCCAAAGTAAATGTCCGCTTTCTGATTTATTTCCATTTCCCTCCGAGGGAACAAAATCTTTTACATCAGCTGCTGAGAAAATCACCTTTGTTCTACCCCCATGTGAGATGAAGAGAGGTGAGTTACACCCAAGGTGCGGGACACGGGAAACTGGGTGAGAGTCGGGAAGGGGAATGAGGTGAAATGGCCATCGCAGAGTAATCTTGTGTCCGTCCCACACAACAACAGGTGGGTCCACTTTAGAAACTGTTGGGGGGATCACTGACAGAGGAAAGTCAAAGGGGTGAGAGGGGATTCGTTAGTGAGGGGAACAGAACAAGAGGGGACTAATATCCCAGTGGTGAGGCTCGCTAGTGCTAGTGTGGGGAGAGGGTGATGTGGTTAAAATAAGTTGTAGGGGGAATGGGAGCCAGACTGACAGAACAGATAGTGGGGAGGGTGAATTGAATTGAATTGACTTTATTACATACATCCTTCCTATACATGAGGAGCAGAAATCTTTACGTTACGTCCCCATCCAAATGTGCAATGTGTAATTTATAGTCATTTATAATAAATAGTTTGTACACAGGACAGTCAATATAACATGGAAATACAATTGTATCAGCATGAATTAATCAGTCTGATGGCCTGGTGGAAGATGATGTCCCGGAGCCTGTTGGTCCTTTTGCTGTGGTACCGTTTCCTGGATGGTAGCAGCAGGAACAGTTTGTGGTTGTGAATTGGGTCCCCAATATCCTTTGGGCCCTTTTTACACACCTGTCTCTGTAAATGCCCTGAATAGTGGGAAGTTCACATCTACAGATGTGCTGGGCTGTCCACACCACTCTCTGCAGGTTCCTGCGATTAAGGGAAGTACAGTTCCTATACCAGGCAGTGATGCAGCCGGTCAGGATGCTCTCAATTGTGTCCCTGTAGAAAGTCCTTAGGATTTGGGTCCCCATCCCAAACTTCTTCAACCATCTGAGGTGAAAGAGGTGCTGTTGTGCTCTTTTCACAACACAGCCGGTATGTACAGACCATGTGAGATCCTCGGTGATGTTTATGCTGAGGAACTTAAAGCTGTTCACCCTCCCAACCCCAGATCCATTGATGTCAATAGGGGTTAGCCTGTCTCCATTCCTCCTGTCGTCCACAATCAGCTCCTTTGTTTTTGTGACAACGAGGGAGAGTTTGTTTTCTTGACCCCCGTCAGATGTTGTTCAGACCTCAGATAGAGTCAGCAATCAAATGGTTGAGCATGGTGCGATGAATGTGCTGAGCTGTGCATATCACAATGCAAGAAGCATCGTAGGAAAGCCAGATGAGCTCAGGACAGGGAATTATGATATTGTCACCATTACTGGGACTTGGTTGCACCCAATCGTCTGAGGGATTTAGAGGAACAAATTTGCAGAGGGATCGCAGACCATGCCAAGAAACAAAGGTTGATTCAGTAACTTTCCATATATTGACGGGGACTCCCATACTGTAAAAGGACTAGATGGGGTAGAGTTTGTCAAATGTGCCCTTAATCAGTTCGTAGAATTCCTGACGTAGAAGCTGTTAGGAAATGATCCAGGGCTGGTGACTGCAATTGGTGATCATAATGCCATGAGATTCAAAGTAAATTTGGAAAAATAGTGGTCTGGACCATGGGTTGAGATTCTAACTTGGAGAGAGGTCAATTTTAATGGTTTCAGAAAGGATCCGACAAGCGTGGTTTGGGACAGGCATTTTCTGGCAAAGGAGTACTTGGTAAGTGGGAGGCCTTCAGAAGTGAAATTTTGATGGTGCAGAGATTGTACGTGCCTGCAAAAAAAAAGTTGAATGGTAACTGGTGCAGGGAACCTTGGTTTTTAAGAGATATTGAGGCCCCAGATATTTTGTTCCTCTGCATGTCTCAGACTGTTGGGTGCAACCAAGACTGCTAAATGACTGCAATATCATAATTCCACCCCCAAGGTCATCCAATTTTTTTTTTAGTCGTTTTCTGTTGGTTTCTAAAAGATTCCCAATAGTTTTTGCTCTTTTGTTTGCCCTCTCTTTGGATTTTATATTGGCTTTGGCTTCTCATTTCAGCCACGGTTGTGTCCTCCTGCCTTTCCAATGCTTCCACTTCTTTGGGATGTATCAATCACTCAGCTCCCGAATTGCTCCCAGAAACTCCAGCCACTGCTGCTTCATTCTCTCTCCTACCTTTTCCCTTCCAGACAAGTTTGGCCATCTTCTCTGTCATAGAAACATGGAGAAGTTCAGAATGGAAACAGGCTATTTGGCCCATCTAGTCAACGCTGAGAAAACATTTAATCTGTCTAATGAAACTACCAGCACTGGGACCATCGCCCTCCATACCCCTACCATCCAGGCTCCCATCCAAACTTCTTTTAAATGGTGAAACTGAGCTCATATTCACCACTTGTGCATTCCATACTCTCATGACCATTTCAGTAAAGAGCTTTTCCAAATGTTTCCGATAAATTTTATCCTTCCCCACTTACCCATGACCTCTGGTTGTTATCCCACCCAACCTCAGTGGAAAAAGCTGCTCGCATTTACTCTATCTATACCCTCAAAATTTTATATACTTCTACCAAATCCTCAAAGCCATGTATACTTTTCTTGTTTATGTTTGGAGACTTTTTTGGTGTATAAGATGATGAGGGTATTGATCATGTGGATAGCCAGAGGTTTTTACCCAGGGCTGAAATGGCTAACACGAGGGGGCATAGTTTAAAGGTGCTTGGAAATAGATACCGAGGGGATGTCAGGGGTAAGTTTTTTTACACAGAGAGTGGTGGGTGTGTGTAATGCACTGCCAGCAGCGGTTGTCGAGGCAGATACAATAGGGTCTTTTAACAGCCTCTTAGATAGGTACATGGAGCTTAGAAACATAGAGGTCTATGCTCTAGGGGAATTCTGGGCAGTTTCTAGAGTAAGTTACATGGTTGGCACAACATTTTGGGCTGAATGGCCTGGAATATGCTGTAGATTTCTCTGTTCTGTGTTCTATGTTGAAAAGCAAAATAACTTCTCTTCTTTAATCTGTACAGGGTCCACGATTTAAAAGCCACTTTTCCATACTCCCATACAATCTTTGTCCATCTCCTGAGTAAATAGAGATGATAAAAATACTTAAGATCTCCCCCATCCACATATGGATTGTCATTCCGGTCTTCCAGAGGACCAACTTTGTGCCTTGCAATCCTTTTGCTCTTGATCTATTTCTAGGGTCCCTGAGGATTATCCTTCATTTTTTCTGCAGGGGGAAACTCATGCCTTCTTTTCGCCATCCTGATTTATTTCTTAGGTGTTCTCTTGCATTTCTTATACTCCATAACTGCCTGCCTGCCTATCCCTGTTCTGCAACTCCATTTTGTGCTTCACCAGGGTCTCAATATCTCTTGAAAACCAAGGTTCCCTACAGTTTCTATTTTTACCTTTTATTCTGACAAGCACATACTCGCTTTTTATTTTGAAAACTTCGCTTTGAAGGCCTCCCATTTACCAAGCACCCCTTTTCCATAAAGCAGCCTGTCCCAGTCCACGGTTGCCAGATCCTAGTATCTTAATTCCAGGAGTTGATCCATACCCTGAACACATCCGCCTTTCCTACGCTGCTCCTTGTATTGAAATATACAGGGCTCAGCTTATTCACTGCACCATGCTCAACTTTTTCATTCCTGAATTTGTCTGAGGACTGAACAACATCTGTCTCCACAACCTCTCCACTCTCTGTTCTTCGTTCAGGCTCCCATTCCCCCTGCAACTTTAGTTTAATCCCCCCCCCCTACCCCCACCTCCCACCAAGCAGCTCTATCACCCCTTTGGCTTTCATCTCCCAGATCAATAAAAAGGAGGTGCATACCAGGTACAGGCAGATTGGAACAAATGGGGTACTTATGAGATACAGGAAATTCAAGTGAACACTTATGAAAGAAATAAAAGCAGACATGAGGTTGCCCCAGCAGACAAGGTAAAGGAGAATGCTCATGGATTCTGCAGGTATGTTAAGTGTGAAAAGATTGCAAGGGAAAAATTAATACTCTGCAAGATCAGAATGGTAATCCATATGAGGAGACAAAATAGATGTGGGAGATTTTGTTTTTGCTCAGGAGATGGACACAGAGTCTATAGAAGTGAGGCAAAGCAGCATCAACTTCATGGACCCTGTACAGATTACAGAGATGGAGGTGTTTGCTGTCTGAAGGCAAATTAGCGTGGATAAATCCCCAGGGCCTGACAAGTTGTTCCCTAGGACTCTGCGGCAGACAACTGCATAAATTGTCAAGGCACAAGCACAGGTATTTAAATCATCCTGAGTGACAGGTGAGGTACCAGAGGATTGGAAGACAGACAATGTTGTTCCACCGTTCAAGAAAGGCTCTAAAAATAAAATAGGAAATTATACATTGTGAGCCTGACATCAGTAGTGGGAAATTTATTGGAACGTGTGTGCCAATAGAAAGTTCTTTGGATGTGGGGCCCCATCCCAAGCTTCTGGTGAAAGAGGTGCTGCTGTGCTCTTTTCACAACACAGCCGGTATGTACAGAACATGTGAGATCCTCGGTGATGTTTATGCCGAGGAACTTAAAGCTGTTCACCCTCTCAACCCCAGATCCATTGATGTCAATAGGGGTTAGCCTGTCTCCATTCCTCCTGTCGTCCACAATCGGCTCCTTTGTTTTTGTGACAATGAGGGAGAGTTTGTTTTCTTGACACCAGTCAGATGTTGTTCAGACCTCAGACAGAGTCAGCAATCAAATGGTTGAGCATGGTGAGATGAATGTGCTGAGCTGTGTATATCACAATGCAAGAAGCATCGTAGGAAATCCAGCTGAGCTCAGGACAGGGAATTATGATATTGTAGCCATTTTTGGGACTTGGTTGCACCCAACAGTCTGAGGGATTTAGAGGAATAAATTTGTAGAGAGATTGCAGACCATGCCAAGAAACAAAGGTTGATTCAGTAAGTGATTTTAACTTTCCATATATTGACTGGGACTCCCATACTGTAAAAGGACTAGGTGGGATAGATTTTGTCAAATGTGCCCTTCATCAGTTCGTAGAATTCCTGACATAGAAATGTGCGATGATCTGTTAGGAAATGATCCAGGGCTGGTGACAGGAATTAGTGATCATAATTCTATGAGATTCAAAGTAAATATGTGAAAAGATAGATCTGTACCACGGGTTGAGATTCTAAGTTGGAGAAAGATCAACTTTGATGATATCAGAAAGGATCTGACAAGTGTGGTTTGGGACAGGCTGTTTTCTGGCAAAGGAGTACTTGTAAGTGGGAGGCCTTCAGAAGTTAAATTTTGAGGGTGTAAAGTTTGTATGTGCCTGCCAAAATAAAAGTTGAAAGGTAACTGGTGCAGGGAACATTGTTTTTCCAGAGATATTGAGGTCGCAGATATTTTGTTCCTCCAAATGCCTCAGACTGTTGGGTGCTACCAAGACCCGTTAATGACTACAATATCATAATTCCACGCACTGAGCTCATCGTACTGTTTTTTAGTTGTCTTCTATTGCTTTCCAAAAGCTTCCCAATAGTGTTTGCTCTTTTGTTTGCCCTCTCTTTGGCTTTTATGTTGGCTTTGGCTTCTCATTTCAGCCACAGTTGTGTCCTCCTGCCTTTCCAATGCTTCCACTTCTTTGGGATGTATCGATCACTCAGCTCCCGAATTGCTCCCAGAAACTCCAGCCATTGCTGCTCCGTTGTCACTCCTACCTTTTCCCTTCCAGACAAGTTTGGCCAGCTTCTCTGTCATAGAAACATGGAGAGGTTCAGGACAGAAACAAGCTATTTGGCCCATCTAGTCAATGCCAAAAACATTTAAGCTGTCTCATACAACTACCTGCACCGGGACCATCGCCCTCCATACCTCTACCATCCAGGTACCTATCAAACTTCTTTTAAATGGTGAAACCCAGCTCATATTCACCTGTTGTGCTGGTATCTCATTCCACATTCTCACGACCATTTCAGTAAAGAACTTTTCCAGATGTTCCAGTTAAATTTTCACCTTCTCCACTTACCCATGACCTTTGGTTGTCATCCCACCCAACCTCAGTGGAAAAAGCTGCTTGCATTTACCCTATCTATACACTCATAATTTTGTATACTTCTAACAAATCCTCAAAGCAATGTATACTCTTCTTGTTTACATTTAGACCCTTTTCTAGGTGTATAAGATGATGAGGGGCATTGAGCCCAAGGTTTCTCCCAGGGCTGAAATGGCTAACACGAGGGGCATAGTTTTAAGGTGCTTGGAAATAGATACCGAGGGGATGTCAGTGGTACGTTTTCTTACACAGAGCGTGGTGGGTGCGTGGAATGCACTGCCAGCAGCGGTTGTCGAGGCAGATACAATAGGGTCTTTTAACAGCCTCTTAAACATGGAGCTTAGAACAATAGAGGTCTATGCGCTAGGGAAATTCTGGGCAGTTTCTAGAGTAAGTTACATGGTTGGCACAACATTGTCAGCTGAATGGCCTGGAATATGCTGTAGATTTCTCTGTTCTGTGTTCTATGTTGAAAAGCAAAATAACTTCTCTTCTTTAATCTGTACAGGGTCCATGATTTAAAAGCCACTTTTCCATACTCCCATACAATCTTTGTCCATCTCCTGAGTAAATAGAGATGATAAAAATAGTTAAGATCTCCCCCATCCACATATGGATTGTCATTCCGGTCTTCCAGAGGACCAACTTTGTGCCTTGCAATCCTTTTGCTCTTGATCTATTTCTAGCGTCCCTGAGGATTATCCTTCATTTTTTCTGCAGGGGGAAACTCATGCCTTCTTTTCGCCATCCTGATTTATTTCTTAGGTGTTCTCTTGCATTTCTTATACTCCATAACTGCCTGCCTGCCTATCCCTGTTCTGCAACTCCATTTTGTGCTTCACCAGGGTCTCAATATCTCTTGAAAACCAAGGTTCCCTACAGTTTCTATTTTTACCTTTTATTCTGATAAGCACATACCCGCTTTGTATTTTGAAAACTTCGCTTTGAAGGCCTCCCATTTACCAAGCACCCCTTTTCCATAAAGCAGCCTGTCCCAGTCCACAGTTGCCAGATCCTAGTATCTTAATTCCAGGAGTTGATCCATGCCCTGAACACATCCGCCTTTCCTACGCTGCTCCTGGTATTGAAATATACATGGCTCAGCATATTCACTGCCCCATGCTCAACTTTTTCATTCCTGAATTTGTCTGAGGACTGAACAACATCTGTCTCCACAACCTCTCCACTCTCTGTTCTTCGTTCAGGCTCCCATTCCCCCTGCAACTTTAGTTTAATCTCCCCCTACCCCCACCCCACACCAAGCAGCTCTATCACCCCTTTGGCTTTTATCTGCCAGATCAATAAAAAGGAGGCGCATTCCAGGTACAGGCAGATAGGAACAAATGGGGTACTTACGAGATACAGGAAATTCAAGTGAACACTTATGAAAGAAATAAAAGCAGACATGAGTTTGCCCCAGCAGACAAGGTGAAGGAGAATGCTCATGGATTCTGCAGGTATGTTAAGTGTGAAAAGATTGCAAGGGAAAAATTAATACTCTGCAAGATCAGAATGGTAATCCATATGAGGAGACAAAATAGATGTGGGAGATTTTATTTTTTTGCTCAGGAGATGGACACAGAGTCTATAGAAGTGAGGCAAAGCAGCATCAACTTCATGGACCCTGTACAGATTACAGAGATGGAGGTGTTTGCTGTCTGAAGGCAAATTAGCGTGGATAAATCCCCAGGGCCTGACAAGTTGTTCCCTAGGACTCTGCGGCTGACAACTGCAGAAATTGTCCAGGCACAAGCACAGGTATTTAAATCATCCTGAGTGACAGGTGAGGTACCAGAGGATTGGAGAACAGCCAATGTTGTTCCAGTGTTCAAGGAAGGCTCTAAAAATAAAATAGGAAATTATACATTGTGAGCCTGACATCAGTAGTGGGAAATTTATTGGAACGTGTGTGCCAATAGAAAGTTCTTTGGATGTGGGGCCCCATCCCAAGCTTCTGGTGAAAGAGGTGCTGTTGTGCTCTTTTCACAACACAGCCAGTATGTACAGAACATGTGAGATCCTCGGTGATGTTTATGCCGAGGAACTTAAAGCTGTTCACCCTCTCAACCCCAGATCCATTGATGTCAATAGAGGTTATCCTGTCTCCATTCCTCCTGCCGTCCACAATCAGCTCCTTTGTTTTTGTGACAATGAGGGAGAGTTTGTTTTCTTGACACCAGTCAGATGTTGTTCAGACCTCAGATAGAGTCAGCAATCAAATGGTTGAGCATGGTGCGATGAATGTGCTGAGCTGTGTATATCACAATGCAAGAAGCATCGTAGGAAAGCCAGATGAGCTCAGGACAGGGAATTATGATATTGTAGCCATTATTGGGACTTGGTTGCACCCAACAGTCTGAGGGATTTTGAGGAACACGTTTGTGGAGAGATCGCAGACCATGCCAAGAAACAAAGGTTGATTCAGTAAGTGATTTTAACTTCCCATACATTGACGGGGACTCCCATACTGTAAAAGGACTAGATGGGGTAGAGTTTGTCAAATGTGCCCTTAAACAGGGCGTAGATTTCCTTACGCAGAAGTGTGCAATGGGCTGATGATCCAGGGCTGGTGACAGAATTTAGTGATCATAATGCTATGAGATTCAAAGTTAATATGGAAAAAGAGTGGTCTGGACCATGGGTTCAGATTCTAACTTGGAGAGAGGTCAATTTTAATGGTTTCAGAAAGGATCTGACAAGCGTGGTTTGGGACAGGCATTTTCTGGCAAAGGAGTACTTGGTAAGTGGGAGGCCTTCAGAAGTGAAATTTTGATGGTGCAGAGATTGTACGTGCCTGCAAAATAAAAGTTGAAAGGTTACTGGTGCAGAGAACATTGGTTTTCAAGAGATATTGAGGCCCCAGGTATTTTGTTCCTCTAAATGTCTCAGACTGTTGGGTGCAACCAAGACTGTTAAATGACTACAATATCATAATTCCAACTCCAAGGACATCCAACTATTTTTTAGTCATTTTCTGTTGGTTTCTAAAAGCTTCCCAACAGTTTTTGCTCTTTTGTTTGCCCTCTCTTTGCTGTTTATGTTGGCTTTGGCTTCTCATTTCATTCACAGTTGTGTCCTTCTGCCAATCCAATGCTTCCACTTCTTTGGGATGTATCGATCACTCAGCTCCCGAATTGCTCCCAGAAACTCCAGCCATTGCTGCTTCATTGTCTCTCCTACCTTTTCCCTTCCAAACAAGTTTGGCAATCTTCTCTGTCATAGAAACATGGAGAAGTTCAGTACGGAAACAGGCTATTTGGCCCATCTAGACAAAGCTGAAAAAACTTTTAATCTGTCTACTGAAACTACCAGCAACGGGACCATCGCCCTCCATACCCCTACCATCCAGGCTCCCATCCAAACTTCTATTAAATGGTGAAACTGAGCTGATAATCACCACTTGTGCATTCCATACTCTCATGACCATTTCAGTAAAGAGCTTTTCCAAATGTTTCAGAAAAATTTTATCCTTCCCCACTTACCCATGACCTCTGGTTGTTATCCCACCCAACCTCAGTGGAAAAAGCTGCTCTCATTTACTCTATCTATACCCTCAAAATTTTGTATACTTCTACCAAATCCTCAAAGCAATGTATAATTTCTTGTTTATGTTTGGAGACTTTTTTGGTGTATAAGATGATGAGAGTATTGATCATGTGGATCGCCAGAGGTTTTTCTCCAGGGTTCAAATGGCTAACACGAAGGGGCATAGTTTAAAGGTGCTTGGAAATAGATACCGAGGGGATGTCAGGGGTAAGTTTTTTTACACAGAGAGTGGTGGGTGCATGGAATGAACTGCCCGTTATTTGTGTGAGTGTTACAGTTATTGTGGGGCCAGGCACCCATGCAGCTCAGTGGGAACAGGGAATAATACCAATGGAGAGAGTCATACTAAGCCAGGTCACAGATTGGAGATGGCAGAAATGCCCCATTATTATAGAGACAGGAAGAGCATCAGAGAATTGATGGTCATTCCAGATACCAGCACTGTGCCCAGTTAGAAGATGATTTTGCTCTCCTACTTGTGTTGAACTTCACTGTAACAGTGTGATGCCAGAATACACTTTGACAACTCAAGTGACCTCATCTGAAAGGTTGTCCAACACCGATTGATGGATTTTGTAAATCTTTTTTTACAGGTTAAAAATGACAAGGAAGTTGTCTACTGGAATCTCGAACACAACACGCCAGTTTTGCTGTCTCTGTCCAGATATTTAAGAAGTGGAGCAAGAGATTCACTCGATCATCCTTCCTGCTCAGATTGTGGGGACGGATTCACTCGATCATCTGACCAACTGGCATTCCCGTCATTTTACACAGGGGGGAACCCATTCACCTGCTCAGACAGTGGGAATGGATTCAGTCGGTCTTCTGAACTGAAGGTACATCAGCAAGTTCACACTGGGACAAGGCCATTCACCTGTTCTGTGGGTGAGAAGGGATTCAGTCGGTCTTCCCACCTGTGGACACACCAGTCAGTTCACACTGGGCAGAGGCTGGTCATCTGCTGAATTTGTGGGGAAGAATTCACTCGATCATCCGACCTAATGACTCACAAGCGAGTTCACACTGGAGAGAGGCCATTCACCTGCTTGGACTGTGGGAAGGGATTCAAACGGTCATCCGACCTGCTGGTTCACAAGTCAGTTCACACTGGGGAGTGGGCATTCACCTGCTCAGACTGTGGGAAGGGATTCACTTTCTCGTCTCAACTGAAGGTACATCAGCGAATTCACACTGGGGAGAGGCCGTTCACCTGCTTGGACTGTGGGAGGGGATTCACTCAGTCATCCCACCTGTTGGTACACAAGTCAGTTCACACTGGGGAGAGGCCGTTCACCTGCCCAGATTGTGGGAAGGGATTCACTCGGTCATCTGAACTAAAGGTACATCAGCGAGTTCACACTGGGGAGAGGCCATTCACCTGCTTGGACTGTGGGAAGGGATTCAGTCAGTCATCTAACCTACTGGTACACATGTCAGTTCACACTGGTGAGAGGCCATTCACCTGCTCGGACTGCGGGAAGGGATTCACTCGGTCATCTACCCTAATGGCACACCAGCGAGTTCACACCGGGGAGAGGCCGTTCACCTGCTCGGATTGTGGGAAAGGATTCACTTTGTCATCTCAGCTACTGGGACACCAGTCAGTTCACACAGCGGAGTGGCCATTCACCTGCTCAGTCTGTGGGAAGGGATGCACTTGCTCATCCCAACTGAAGGCACACCAGCGAGTTCACACCGGGGAAAGGCCATTCACCTGCTCAGACTGTGGAAAGGGATTCACTTGGTCCTCTCACCTGCAAGCGCACCGGTTAGTTCACACTGGGGGGTGGCCATTCACCTGCTCAGTGTGTGAGAAGGGATTCAGTTGGCCATCTCACCTGCAGAGACACCAGCGAGTTCACACAGGGTACAGGCCGATCAGCTGCTCAGACTTTGGGAAGAGATTTTCTCAGCCAAATCAACCAAATTTGCATCATTGAGTTCACACTGGGGAGAGGCCGTTCACCTGCTGTGAATGTGGTAAAGGATTCATTCAGTTATCTATCCTTATGACACACTACCAGGTTCACACTGGGGAAAGGCCATTCACCTGGTGTGAATGTGGAAGCGATTCACTCAGTCATCTTGCCTAACATAACTCTCGCTTCAGCTAGCAGCTTAATATAGGGGGTGATAGCCCCCAGCCCAGCCAAACTTAAAAAATCTTGTTTGGGTGGATGCTGCGCGATGCCTCCCCTGTTACAAATCAGTACCCTGAAATAACAAACAGTACACAATATGTGATTAAACGATTGAGCTTTATAATTCTGACTTTGACTATAGGGTTAGTAAAGAAAACAAAAAAAAAGAGAAAAAGGGCCCACTCTCTCCATTCACGTCTTCTCATCTCTCCCCAGCAAAAGACCACGAAAATCTCTCTTCCAGACTCACAAGAGAGAACATTTCTGTCATTGGATAGCCCCGCATTCAAAACCCTGTTATCTTTAGTCGTAACCTAAACATTGCTGCTACAGAGAAACCGTGATGTTACTATTGTGTCCACTCTTCTTCTGAAAGTTTATTTAAGTAATCTAGTAAATTGTCTGGCAGCCTTTTTGCTTTTCTGTTTTCGATTTGTTTTGTCCGTGCTCTTTATCTTCAATATATTTTGTCTTTGTAAAATTGAAAATTGTAAATAAAGTAATTTTAAAAAAGAACGCATTACCTCAGCAGTGAAACATTGCAGAGAGGCCATTACATTAGCAGTGAAACCTTACAGCATTTTACACTTGTGACACACTACCGGGTTCACACCGGGGAGAAAGTTTCAATAAGCTGCATGCTGGATATTTGTCCATCGCCGTTGCTGAATGCTATTTCAACAGTGACTGTTGGTGCTGAACTCTGCAATTATTGCTGCTGCTCATCACACCCAGTTCTGCACCCTGGTCACTGGGAATGGGACGAGTTTCTTCTGCTGCACATTCACCTCTCATGGGACTGGAGTTTAATATTCTGGATCTGAGACAAATAAATCAGTTCTATTTTAAACTCTGTCTCTGGTACTTAGTAAATTTATAACAAAATTAGTATGCAGGAGAGAGTCAACTCAGGCTGGCTGCACCCTGCCAGTGATTCAGTTCCACAACAGTCCTTTTAAATCCTCCCCTGTTCCCCTTTCGCTCTCCCTGTGATGATGGGTTCCAAACAGTCACCACTCTATGGGTGAAGAGGTTTCTCTTGAAATTCCTGCGGACTGAAGAAGTCGAGCCGACTGCAGTTCTGTCTGACATGTTCTTCGCTCCTCAAATCTCTGGGCTGAGGAAGAATGACATTGGTAGTTAACCTCCTTGTTCACGGCTCATTTCCACATGTGGGTCATTTTCCCTGCTTCTAAAGGGTTGTTAGAAAACACCACTCTCCTCTAAAGACTGAAAGCAGAATGGGAAACCATTAGTTGGATGTTCAACGGAGCAGGGTCGGAAACCAATGTTTTAATACGTTGGAGCTCACACCTCCAGTTCCATCCACAATAACCCTCCAAGCCCTCGGCCACCGTCCGAACCGCCACCCTGGAACCGCTGTCCGCTCCTCACACGTCCGTCCTTCTCGCTCGCCTCCCGAAAAAGACTGCAAACTCCCACTGAGCTCACACATACAAGATAGCATAACAATTCTCCATTGATTAGTTCCACCCGTATCCGCAGGAGGAGGAGAAGATGGCGGCGCGACACAGCGCACAGCGGCCACTCCGGTGGTGATATCTGTAATCTGTCAAGGAGGGTGCCGTGCACAATCCTGATTTGATGGAGACAGACGTGAGAGCTCGGAGGAACATCTGGAGAAACTTCTGGAATGCCTTCTGGAGAAACTTCTGGAATGCCTTCTTCACTGCTGCTGCTACCGTGTGATCCAGAATCTCCGGAGGAGAAGGCCCCGAGTCCTCGGCTTTGCTTGTTGCTCGGTGGCCGGGGCGGGGTGAAGCGCTCGGCAGAGGATGGTGCTCGGGAGGCTGTATCGGAGGGGCTGGTCGGAGACTCGAAGCTTTCGGACAGACTCCGAGTCTGCTGTGGTCAGGTGCTTCCAATGCATCGGCAGTTGTCAGCACCTGGAGGTTTACGGCAGGGAGAATTTTTCCCTTTTGCCGCCTGCTATCGGGACTATTGGGAGTCGATAGGAACTTTGAGACTTTTTATTTACCGTGCCCATGGTCTGCTCTTTATCAAAATATGGTATTGCTTTACACTGCTGTAACTATATGTTATAATTATGTGGTCTTGTCAACGTGAGGCTTTAGTTCGTCCTGTTTTTTTTGTGATATCACTCTGGAGGAACATTGTATCATTTCTAAATGACAATAAAGGAGGACTGAGTATCCTCATAATCTAAATAATCTAACCCAAACATTTCAGGTACAGAAACCCATGACAGCATTAAGTGACATTACAGAGAAGCCATTCTGTTAGCCTCAACAGCTAACACCACAGTTAATGGTACTGACAGCCTACATTCTCCACCCCCCCCCACAGAATTTAGCCATGTCCTCATGACGCTCAGATAATTTGCCAACCCTTCCTGCAAAACACAGAGCCCAACCCAAGTGCAGAAAGCAGTGACATAACTCCCCAAAACAGTGGAGATCACACCTTGTTCCCTGGGCGCTATCAAGGCCGACCTATGTGTGGGGTCCGTACTTCTCTGAGACCTGCGCACTCCCTCCTCTAACTCCTCCACCTTGGACATTACAGGAGACTCATGGAAACGATGAGGTGAACCCTCCTGCGAGCGGTCACCCAAACCCCTCTGCACCTCGGAACCCTCTATCTCTCACTCGGGCCCCACATCATCCTCTCCAACGCCCTGTGGTACCCCTGACAGCCCATCACTAGCCCCCCTTACCTGATCTGACGCAGTGGGGGAAGGGCCAGGAGCCTCCCCCTCCATCACGGGGGCCTCAGCGAACAGCCACATGCACCAGTCGTCCGAGTCATCATCCTCCTCTGAGTCAGTGTCCCTCACAGGAGCTGGGACCAGGCCCGTTTCTCCCGGTGTGGGCTCTTCCTCCATCCCACGTGGACGCAGAGTCCCGGTACTGGGTGCAGCCGGCATCCCGGGCTCCCGCTCCACCTGTACATCTCACCCCAGAGGCGACAGATAATTCCGATGGAGAATCTTGACCGGCCCCTTCCCATCCTCGGGCCGCACTTGGAAACTGGTAAGTTGGGTAACTGACTCTCCACCAGATAGGGTGTGCCCGACCAGCGATCAGCCAATCTGTGCTTCCCAAGTAATCCCAAATTCCTTACGAGGACTCGGTCTGCCGGCAGGAGTTGGGAGAACTTCACTTTCTGGTCACACCTCTTCTTATTTCCCCCGGTTCTGCTTGGCAGCTGCCTCCCCAGCCAACTCATAAGCCCTTTGCAGCTCCTTCTTCACATCAGACACATATTTCAAGTAAGGCTTCGGCGAAACTTCACCTGTGGCAGTCCCGAAACAGAGGTCAATGGTACTGAGAGCCCTACCTTTGTAATCCCCAAAGGTGAATGTCGAGAGAAGGCAATTACATTGTTTTCCTCGATGATAAACAGGATAAAAATAGCTGCAGGTTTTATCTCCGTCGTTCCCAGATCCACACACGAAGTATCTCCTACAGTGATCTTCACGGAATATCCTTTTGACACAAGTGGTTACCACAATACCACGCCCGAATTCAGCTACAGGTCATCCCAAAGTGGTGACCGCAGGACACTCAACCAGAATCCACGTATGGATTATCACCAAAAGATAGCTTATCACAGGGGTAGCGTGTTCAGAGGGAACTACCACGCAGGCAAAGGTAACACACACAGGTAGATTCCACAGGGTTGCCCCAGTCACACAACGTGAAAGCCACTTGTCCAGTTCCGCGACATATGAAGTAACTCCAGCAGTGATTTGCCACAGGGGTACCGTCTTCCAGTGGGCTACCACGCCCAGGCAAGGGTGAAACAGAAGTGGTATTCACAAACGTATTCCCCAACCAGAAAGACCCACTCCAGTGGATCAAACTATGTGACAATCACACATTCGTATTCGCTGGAATCAATAACCAAACCCACCCTTGTGGGCTGTTGGGAGAGTCCAAACAGTGACCCCTTGTCACTCAGTTCTTTGTTTCAAACCTTCCTCTCCCCTTCTCGGCAACGGCTTCCACCTGCTGCCACTGTGTGTCTGCTTGTGAGAGTCACTTATCAATACCCTGGATCGATACTCAACCCAATTTTCAAACAAATCATTTGTTCCATTCCCCAAGACCTTTGGTTCCGTACGTTCCCATGACAACATCCGCAGATGGTCTCTCCTGGTCAAAATAACACTCCACTTTGTTTTGAGAAGTCTCCAAGCCCTGTCTCTCATAACCACGAACTTGAAAAAACAACCCCTTTGTTTATTTTTAAATTCCAAAAATAATTTAACAGACTAACCTTTCTCATCAAACTACTGTTGCCTCAGCAAGGTCAAAGATCCTGAAACCAATCCAGACTTCACAAAAGGACTGAATTCCTTTCCAACCAAATCAGACATTTCAGGTTTTAACTGAGTTTCAACACAATGCTCAGCATCCTGCGGATTTACAGATGCTTCAACAACCTGAACCCAGGCAACTGGGACTGCCTCCTCTTCCAGGCTTTCATCACTAGTCCCAGCTTCCACTTCTATTTTACCCTGGTCATCCCAGTTACTCTCTTGGAAGCTCTCACCCGAGGTAAACTTAACCTTGTGGGTCAAAACAAGTTCATCTGCTAATCTAGCAGCCTCCTGCAAAATGGCAACATCCTTTTCATCCAGGTACGTCTTCATCTCATCAGGGTCGCACCTTTTAAATTCTTCGATCAAAACCAACTCTTTCAAGTTGCTAACATCCCCATTTACCCCATCGGAGGTACACCAACGACTGAAGTACACAAACTTCTCATTGGCAAATTCCACATACGTTTGGTTCCCAGATTTCCCCAAATCTCTAAACTTTTGTCTGTAAGCCTCTGGAACCAACTGATAAGGCTTGAGCACAGCCTCTTTCACTGAGTCATAATCAGCTGCCTCTTCAAGTGTTAGGGCAGAATACGCTTGCTGGGCTCGCCCCTGAATTACACTTTGTAACATAACAGCCCAGCTGTCTTTCGGCCACCTTCGATTCTGAGCCACTTTTTCAAACTGCAAGAAGGACTTATCAACTTCTGCTTCATCAAATGGAGGTACCAACTTAACTTCTCGACTGGCACTAAACCTATCACCAAGGTCTGGCACTGAACCTCCTTGCAGCCATCCCTGCACCTCGAACCACCTCTGTCTTTCTGCCTCTTCCCTCTGTTTGTCCACTTCCTCAGCCTCGAACTGTTTTAGTCGTAACTCATGCTGGCTTTGTTTATCCTCAGCCTCCCTCTTTAATTTTTCTAACGGGAGCTGCAGCTCAGCCCCAATAGGTTTACTTTCAGCAAACATTTCCAACACATCTCCGTCCAACACTTCCTCAGATACATAACACTCCGCTATTAATGTCTGTACCTGAGCCTTCCTCATTTTAGTGCTCACCTGAAGTTTTAATTTTTGAGCAATTTCCAACAGCACAACCCTCTTTGCGCCATCCAATGCTTCAGGGGTTGGCTTTGTCAGAAACCCATCAACCTCCATTGCTGCTGATCTTCCACTCAAACAAATCAAAGGGGATTTCCCCAATCAGATCGATCATTAATCAATCAATTCAGCCCCAACCAATTTCTTCATATCCCGGACGCAGGCCCCAATTATGTTACATAAATGCAACAGTTTAAATGAACCAGCCGCAATAGAGCACACCTTGAGTCTGGTTTTGATATTATAAACCACTGTTTATTAGTAACTACTTAATATAGTAATTTAAACCAGGTAAATCAAATGTCAGCAGTGTTACACATCTATATGTGTGTAAATATAATTCCCAAACTCGTTAAAGCTTGGGTGGCAAGAGTTAAAGTCTTACGATGGAAATGTAAGGAAGTTCCGTTCAATCCACGGAATTGGTGTGTGTGAGGAAAGTATTTGTGATCCAAGGTGAAAACCACACTGGGAGAAGAACGAGTAAACAGGTCCCGTTGATCTTCCGTCCTCAGGCTCCGAATCCACTCTCGAGTTAGCCAAATGCAGCTTATCACTAAGGGGACCATCTTCGAGGATAAACTAACACCCAGGCAAGGGTAGACACTCCGGTAGCCTCCACAGGGTCAGCCCTTCCACACACCGTTATAGCCACTGATCGATTCTCCTGATCGATCCTCAGCCCTCGCTTGTGGGCACTCGAAAGTTTCACCCAGTGACTCCTCTGTCACTGGCTTCCTTTCACTGACTGGTCACCGTAACCGGTGTCCCACTGTGTGTCTCTGGGAGAGTCATCTGACCTTGTTTAAATAAACACGCTACGAAGCAACTGTGAACATCGAACTGTCCATCACATAACTCCGCCTCTCTCTCACCATGGCAACCAAGCAACTGTGAACATCGAACTGTCCATCACATAACTCCGCCTCTCTCTCACCATGGCAACCAAGAAGCAACTGTGAACATCGAACTGTCCATCACGTAACTCCACCTCTCTCTCACCATGGCAACCAAGAAGCAACTGTGAACATCGAACTGTCCATCACATAACTCCACCTCTCTCTCACCATGGCAACCAAGAAGCAACTGTGAACATCGAACTGTCCATCACATAACTCCACCTCTCTCTCACCATGGCAACCAAGAAGCAACTGTGAACATCGAACTGTCCATCACATAACTCCGCCTCTCTCTCACCATGGCAACCAAGAAGCAACTGCGAACAGCGAACTGTCCATCACATAACTCCACCTCTCCCTCACCATGGCAACCAAGAAGCAACTGTGAACATCGAACTGTCCATCACATAACTCCGCCTCTCTCTCACCATGGCAACCAAGAACCAACTGTGAACATTGAACTGTCCATCACATAACTCCACCTCTCTCTCACCATGGCAACCAAGAACCAACTGTGAACATTGAACTGTCCATCACATAACTCCACCTCTCTCTCACTATGGCAACCAAGAAGCAACTGTAAACATCGAACTGTCCATCACATAACTCCACCTCTCTCTCACCATGGCAACCAAGAAGCAGGCAGCAGTACTGCAGACAGTTTTCCTCTCTCATTTAAAGGCACAGTCCATGTCCACCACAAATCCTTCACCACATTCACAGTAGGTGAACGGCCTCTCCCCAGTGTGGACTCAATGATGCACAATTGGTTGATTTGGCTGAGAGAATTTCTTCCCACAGTCTGAGCAGGTGATCGGCCCCTTCCCAGTGTGGACGCGCTGATGTTCCTTCAGTTGAGATGACTTAATAAATCCCTTCATTCAGAGCATTCTTCGTTCAGAGCAGGTGAACGGCCGTTTCCCTGTGTGTCAGCAGGTGAAATGACCAATTGAATCCCTTCCCGCAAACTGAGCAAGTGAATGGTCACTCCCTGGTGTGAACTGACTGGTGTTTCAGTAGCTGAGATGAGCAAGTGAATCCCTTCCCACAGTCTGAGCAGGTGAATGGCCTCTCCCCAGTGTGAACTGACTGGTGTCTCAGTACAGCAGATGACTTTGTGAAACCCTCCCCACAGTCTGAGCGGGAGAACACCCTCACCCCAGTGTGAATTCGCTGATGTACCTTCAGTTGAGATGACTGAGTGAATCCCTTCCCACAGTCTGAGCAAGTGAACGGCCACTCCCCAGTGTGAACTCGCTGATGTGTTAGTAGGTGAGCGAACAGTTTGAATCCCTTCCCACAGTCTGAGCAGGTGAACGGCCTATCCCCAGTGTGAACTCGCTGATGTACCTTCAGATGAGATGACCGAGTGAATCCCTTCCCACAGTCTGAGCAGGGGAACGGCTTCTCCCCAGTGTGAACTCGCTGATGTACCTTCAGGTTAGATGACTGAGTAAATCCCTTCCCACAGTCTGAGCAGGTGAACGGCCACTCCCCAGTGTGAACTCGCTGGTGAGCCATTAGGTCAGATAACCGAGTGAAACCTTCCCCACAAATTCAGCAGACGACCAGCCTCTGCTCGATGTGAACTACCTGGTGTGTCCACAGGTGGGAAGACTGACTGAATCCCTTCTCACACACAGAACAGGTGAATGGCCTTGTCCCAGTGTGAACTTGCTGATGTACCTTCAGTTGAGATGACCGACTCAATCCATTCCCACCGTCTGAGAGGTGAATGGGTTCCCCCCTCTGTTGACGTACAGCTGGGATTTTCTTTTATCTACTGTCAATTTAAAGTGCCACAGTTTTAAAGCCATGAAAACATTTTCTGCCCAGATGAATGATTGGTCTGCACAGCTGTTAAAATGAATTAAATGAATATTAGTGTTATTTCATGTTCTTGTCACAGAGTCATAGAAAAGTACAACACAGAAACAGGCCCTTTGGCCCATCTAGTTTGTGTTGAACTATTTAAAATGTCAACCCCTGTACCCCTACCATCCAGGTACCTATACAAACCTCTTACATGTTGAAATTGAGCTCGCATGCACCAGTTGGGCTGTCTGCTCATTCCACACATGGATGACCATCTATGTGAAAAATTTTCCCCTCATGTTCCCCTTCATGTTTCACCGTTCACCCTTAATCCATGGCCTCTGCTGTAGTCCCACCAAATCTCAGTGAAAGCCAGCTTGCATTTACCCCATCTATAACCCTCATAATGCTGGTACACCTCCATCAAATCTCCCCTCAATCTTCTACATTCCAAGGAATAAAGCCCCATCCTGTTCAATCTCTCCTTATAACCCAAGTCCTCCAGACCTGGCAACATCCTTGCAAATTTTCTCTGAACTCTTTCAACCTCTTCTACATCTTCCTGTAGGTTGGTGACCAAAACTGCACACAACACTCAAAATTAGGCCTCACCAATGTCTTGTACAAAGTCAACAAAGTCATCTCCTGTACTCAGTAATTCGGTTTAAGATGGCCAATGTCCCAAAATCTTTCTTTCCATCCCTATCGAACTGTGACACCACTTTCAGTGAAATATAGACCTGTACTCTCAGATTCATTTCTTCTACAACACTTCTCGGTGCCCTACCAGTCACTGTGTAAGACCTACCCTGGTAGGTCCTACCAAAGTGCAACACCTTGCACTTGTCTGCATTAACTTCCATTTTCCATTTCTCAACCCATTTTTCCAGCGGGTCCGGATCTCACTGCAAGATATGATAGTCTTCCTCGCTGTTCACTACACCACTAATCTTGGTGTCATCCACAAAGTTGCTGATCCAGTTAACCACCATATCATCCACATTACTGATATAGATGACAAACAACTAGTCACAGGCTTCCAGTCAGAGAGGAAGATCCATCTGCTTCCATACTCTGGTGATGAAGTTTTAAGGGGATTGGGTTACATAAGAAATGACTCCTGGACTCTTGTAAATAACGGTTTAAAATTAAGTGCAAAATTATGTGTGCTCTGTTCTGGATAGTGTGCAAATTTCTGTTTTGTCCTTCACTGAGAAATCTGCTTGCAGCTTGTTTAGATTAACGACTCACAGATGTCTCTTGGGAACATTACGTAGAGTTGAGTTCTCATGAGACACGAATTGAACTAAGTTCCCTCCCATGTCTAACAAAAGAGAATAACTGATAAGGATAGGACAGAACATTCATTTGTTATTAAAACCCTGATTTAGTGGACTCTCTTATCTCAGAAATTAAGTTTTGCTCCAACAGACTTGGTGGGAATACCAGTTGAACTGAAGTCCCCTTTGTTTTGCTATTTCTATAAATTGTAACATTTCTGCATGTTAGACAGAGGTTCGTCACGAGCCGCCAGAGGGAGAGGAATTCTGTCTCTCTGACGCTTGGCTCCGAGCTTCTCACCGGCTCAGTTCAAACAAATAAACTAGTGAAAAGGATAAAGTAAAGAACTGTTTGTGGTGTGGTTATTGGTCCGGCAAATTTAAGTTTACACCACAAAAAGTATCCCATCTGGATACTTCACACCTTTGTATGGCTACTCTCTTCTGTTGACTTCAGGAAACAGCAGAGAACTGTGGACACAGCTGAGCACATCATGGAAACAAGCCTCCCCTCCATGGACTCACTCACTCACTCGAGAGACTTTGAACTTTTTTACTGAGCCACGGACTGTTCTTCATCAAGTTATGGTATTGTTGCACTGTTGTAACTATATGTTATAATTATGTGGTTTTGTTAGTTTTTTCAGTCTTGGTCTGTCCTGTGTTTTGTGATATCACACCGGAGGAAATATTGTATCATTTCTTAATGCATGCATTACTAAATGACAATAAAAGAGGACTGTGTGTCTTCATAATCTAATAATCTAATTAAACATTCCCAGAACCCCAGACCAGACATTCTTCATTCTCAACCACCCATCGGGTCGAAGATAAATGAAAACAAAAAACAGAAACCATACCACCGGACCGAGGGATATTTTCCATTCTGCTGTTATAAGCAAACTGAATATTCCTCAGCATTATAAGGTAGACTCTTGACTTCATAATGTAACTCGATGTGACCTTGCACCATGTCTACCTGCAGTGGATTTTCCCTGTAACCACAATGGTTTGTTACACACTGTTAATGTTTTATCATAATCTGCTGTTGTAATGTGTGGAACTGAGAGGATGGTTTGCAAGACAAGATTTTCATTGAACCTCAGTACATGACAATAATAAATAATTCCCCACTTTAATTGTGTGGAAATATTAGACAGACTGAGCTTCTCATCTGGTACTTCTGGAGCGAGATTTCACTGAAGCGTACAAATACTTCCTGTTGCATTCTTAATTCTCAACCACCATTCTAAATTTTCAAAAGATAACTTAATTCTCAATCTTAATTAAGATGCAAGTTCTTCAAGTGAGCAAACACTGGGGGAATGTGAGTGAGTTTAAAGAGCTGGGATACTGACAGTACATTACCAGACCTGGAGTGATTGCAACTGGGTCTGACAGAGGCATAACTGGTATTTCTGGGCACATTCAGTCCCACCACAACTATTCCCTACCTTACTTTGTACAGATATGTAATATGTAAAAGACCAGTGTTTGTGTAAATGAGACTCACCAAACTTGCTCCGGACTGAATCAATGGAAACCCTGAGTCAGAAGGGTTCTCTCCAGTTGGTGCTCTCAGTCCTCGGGCTCGTTCACTTGCTGCTGTTCCCTCATCTTCAGTCGTGGTTCTCTTCCAGTTGTGGGCTTTTGTTCCAATAAATCTCTCACCACAGATCTAACTTTAACATGAAAGATAATGAAGCACGTTAACAATAGAAAGGAGAACAAAATATTTCTGCTCACTGAAATCTAAACATTGAAGACAAATGTAATGATCTCAGTGAACAAATCTGTAATTGCCCCTGACACGTCACAAAACCTGATAAGGGATAGGAAGGAGTCATCGTTCAGTCATGGTCAGATATAAGATGCAGGAACAGAATTAGGTGATTCGATCCATCGAGTCTGCTCCACCACTCAACCATGGCTGAGATTTATTCCAACACCATATTCTCACCTTCCTCCTGTAACCCTGAAGGTACTTAGCAATCATGAATATATTCATCTCTGCCCTAAATATACCCAAATGACAGCCTCAGCCACCCTCTGTGGCAACAAATTCCACAGATCAGCCATCTTTTGGCCGAATAAATTTTTCTCATCTCAGTTTTAAAGTTTTAAATCTCAGTCTTTATTCTGAGACTGTGCTGTCAGATCACAGACTATCCCTCTAATGGAAACATCCTCTCCATGTCCACTGTATCCAGGCTTTTCAGCATTCGGGAGGTTTACATAACCACCTCCCCTTTCACCACCCCGTCTGAACTCCACTGAGCACAGCCCCAGAACCATCAAATGCTCCTCATACATAAAGCCGATCATTCCTGAGATTATTCATGTGAACCTCGTCAGCAACAACTGCACTGAACACATTCCCAAGTACAACAGACAATCAGGAAATTTAAACCATTCCAGAGTGAATGTAATAAAAAGAAACTGGAATCACCAGAATCGCTCAACAGGTAAGGAACTGCTGTGGGGAGAGTAACAAATTTGACGATTCAGGTTCACAATCTTTTGTCAGAATGGATTCAGAATTGAGTGCAGATCTCCAGCAACTTGAGTTTCTGTTCCATTTCCATTGCCTGACATACAGGTGACATTGAGGGGGGAATTTCCAAACACCGTTTGAACACCAAACTCATGGGTCTATTTCTACTGTTGTAAACACGGAACAGCCCATTTAATCACAGCCTCTCCTTGTGAGGCTTGGAATAGTGTCATGTACCCAGTGATGGGGATAAAGAACCAGCAGAGATGGAAAACACTTTGGAGTCTCGTATTGCTAAAAACGACTAATATTTATTAGTAACTACGCAATACAGTAATATAAATGTAGATAAATCAAACAGGTTAGCAATGATTATATATAAAAGTAAGTGTGGAAGAGATATGTATGAAAACGAAGCTCCTTTAAGTCTAGGGGTAAAAAGATACAGTCTTACCATGTTGAGAAAAGTTCAGTTCAGTTCATGGTATTTAGTTGAGGGGAGAGACAGAGAGAGAGAGAGAGAGAGAGAATTGAGTCTTCTCGTCGTCCTCCGAAATCCTTCACAAGTCACCAACTGTGACTTTAACCAGGGGGACCGGTCTTCTGTGGTGGAGCTATCACCCAGGCAAGGGTGGACACAGAGACAACTCCCCACCAGTCAACCCTTTCTCCTCAAACTGGAATAGCAATTTGGATCGATCCGCCTGATTCATCCTCCAAAACCCACTTTCTCTGAGGGCACAACAATGCTCATTCAGTGTCCAGATCATGTGTCCTGAGGTCTGTATCATCTGACCTCCTATTTATTTCTCTGTGCTGAGCATCACCTGTCATTCAAAGAGTCCCTCCTGCCTTTGTCTGTAAAGGAGTATAAGTAGGCAACAAGTCCTTGGAAGTAACATCAACAACCTGCTGAAAGTCATAACATCGAGCGTCCACAGCCTTTGGTCACCATAGCAACCTTCGAGCTGCTCGGTGCTGTCTCCAACTCCCAACTCAGTAAAAATCCAAAGTTACTTCCAATGCCTTAAAGTGACAGTCCAGCTGTCAATCTTCATCTCTCTCTCTCTTTCCCAAAAGCAACATATCGGTGGTAAATAACTCTCTCTCTCCTTTCCAAACAAACCATCAATGATAAATGTCTCTCTCCAAACAGTTAATAGGGGCACTCCTGGATCCCCTCACACTCTCTTTTGCCGGATTTCCTTCTTTGGGGATGGTGGGAGGTTTGGGGGTATTTGTGTATTTTAGGGTTTATTGTGGGATTTTTTTTCCACACACACTTTTTGTATTTATTCCCATTATGGAGTTCCGGAGCATGTGTGTTTTCTATTTGGTTATGTTCATCACCACCATCTTTGATTAGCCCTCGATGGTATGCGTTTATTGTCGTGTTTAAGAATAATATCCAATGGTCCTTAAACAGATGAACGTTATTAGCTGGAATGTATGTGGCTGGAATCACCCTATTAAGTGAAGGAAGACATTTAAAGTTATTAATTGATTTCAGCACGATATAATTTTTGCTCAAGAAACGCATATCAGAACGGGCGATCAAAATAGATTTTTTAAAACATGGAAGGGCCTTCAATATCATGCTACTTGTCAAAATAAAGCAAAGGGAGCATCTATTTTTATTAAATCCAATATTTTATTTATTCAAGAAGACATTGTTTCAGATAATAATGGTAGATTTTTAATTATCAAAGGAACAATTTGTAATAGAAAAATTGTCCTGGTTAATCTTTACGGACCCAAAAGATGATCCTTCTTTTTTGAAAAATGTATTTGGTTTATTACCAGATTTAAATGAATATACGCTGCTGATGGGAGGTGACTTCAACTGTTGTTTAAACCCTTTGATTGACAAAAGTTCAACCAATCAGCAGCTTCCGAGTTGTTCGGAGACACTTATTAATTCCTTTTTAACTGATTATGGTTTGATAGAAATCTGGAGAAATTTACATCCTAATGACAGAGATTATTCTTTTTATTCACATGTTGATAATAAATATTCGAGAATGGATTATTTTATAGCTGATTTCCGATTTTTGTCCAAAGACCAGAATTGTGAATATGATGCTATTGCAGTCTCGTACCATGAGCCTTTAAGCTTAACTTTTGAGCTAAATGATGTTAGTAATGTAAACTTGCCTTGGCGCTTTCCAGAAAATTTATTACAAAGTTCGGACTTTGCTAAATTTATAGAGATTCAGATAAAAGATGTCTTTCTTTTTAATAATACCGGAGATGTTTCCAAATTGATTATATGGGATACACTCACAGCATATTTGCGAGGTCAGATAACATCTTACATGGTGAAACTTAAGAAACAGACAAAAACAGAGTTAGATAAAATTAACAAGCGGGGAATTTAACAGCGGCCGCATATTAAATAGAGGGAACTTTACAGAAGCACGGTTTGGGGAGAGAGGGTGTTGGCTGTCGGGGAAAATACCTCTAATAACATTAGGATATTTGATCGTGTTTTGTGAAATCCTGGAGCTGTGACTGTTTCTTATTTGGGTATTTGTGAAATTCCTCCTCGCTCGACCCGTTGTCCCAGGAAGCTGGGAAATACCTGGACACAAGTGTGAGCATTTTCCGCTCTTTCCAATGGATGCCATTGGATTCCAGGAAGGAGCTATATTGAGCAAGGAATGAACTTCGAAACCTAAGCTTAAAAGTTGAAAATAATGAAAGAAAAATTCACTGCTCGCTTACCTTCGGCCTAATTTTGATGAAATATTCAAGGTAATCATCCAAAATCCTCTTCTACACCAGGATAAATTTACTTTTTTTTCACAAGCCAAATGAAAAAAAAACATTTCTAGGCTATAAGCTAGTTTTACGTCACTTCGACTATCATTAATAGCGGATCAACCCCTTGGCCGAGCTCCATCAACTGTAGTTAATTGGAAAGAGGCTGTTTTTCTCTTCGTGTTGATAGGAAAAAGAATAATTTAGTGAGGCAATGAACTAGACAAAACGCATTTCCAAACCTCCCAAATGGTTGCTCTCTTCCCATTAACATCTTTCACTTCCAAACTATGATATTTTCTATTCGTATAGATTCGATAATACTTTATGTAAAGATTCAAGCTTCTTCAACTTTTTATATATTTAAAGACTAAACAGAAGCTGTATTGGTCTAACCATGTAATACCCCATGTGTGAGGATATTGTGAGTATCGACACTCACAAGTATACTTCCTGTCCAACCATTTCTGCAAGAGAAATAGTACGAGGCAGAAATGCCAACCTGCCACTTTCGATACTAATATTCAGCAATATTCGTGGCTTTAGCCACAGTTCATTAGACGTTCTTTTTTCATACTTGATTACTTGGTTCCAATGTAGGTATCTAAAAGTGTAAAAATCTTATTTGCTTTATTTCTGTTATTTTTATACCTACTTAGGAACACTGCTAAGCGCTGTGGGCCCTGCTGTCTGCTCTGACTCAGTCGTATTAGTCAGGCTACATCTGTGGTGGTCCGTGTATTACTCGCTAATACAAAGTAAATTTTTCTCACTAACAACCCTGTGGCTTCTAAGCAAACAACGTTACTTTACTTGCCTGATAATTATATTTTATCATAATTAGTGAGTACAACCGTGCAATACTTTGTCATACTATTAAATTAAATATTATATGTTTTATTGTACCAGTTATACACTGAAATGTCCTGATAGGCTATAAGTTTGTTAATGTATTAACTATCACGATATTTCTGTGGAGCTCTGGAATTCATATATTTCTTTCATTTTGGTTCAGTGCTTGACATTATAAGAAGCCCTATTCATATGCGTGTGTGTGTGTGTGTGTGTGTGTGTGTGTGTGTGTGAGAGAGAGAGAGATAGACAGATAGACAGAGACACATTATATAATGTCACATACATCAAAGTTGCTGGTGAACGCAGCAGGCCAAGCAGCATCTACAGGAAGAGGCGCAGTCGACGTTTCAGGCCGAGACCCTTCGTCAGGACTAACTCACACCCAATATATAATGTCACACCCAATTTGTGTACCTGCTCATTACATGAATGGGACAAGGAAGTTACCCAGTACATGAAATGAACAGGTACACACATTGGGTGTGACATACCAGGGGTGATTGATAGGTTCGTGGCCTAAGGTGGAAGGAGTCAATTTTAGAAAACCTGTCAATTTTCAATTATCTGAAACAGAAATACACAAAAGTTATTAACTTCAAACTTTCTGCATGATCACTCACAGAGTGGAACTACACGTACATGTAACGAGAGCTGTAAACTTCAGGCCTTCTAACTTAGGCCAGAAACTTATCAACCACCCCTCGTACAGCTCCAACACCTAAAAGATTGTCACTGCACCCCTGCTCCAGCCGTCAGACAGAGCCCGGGCCCGGGACTTTCCCGATCCATCGGCCCCGATTCACACAAACCCGAGATTTGTTTCCACTCACCGCCGCCCGAACAGGAGACCATCCAACGGCAGCTGCATTCGGCACCGCGCATGCGTTTAGCAGGAGGTTCGCGGCAGCGCCACCAGTGGCCGGAGGACCATGCAGCGCCACCGGTGGCTGGAGGACCGTGCAGCGCCACCAGTGGTCGGAGGACCGTGCAGCGCCACCAGTGGCCGGAGGTCTATGCAGCGCCACCACTGGCCGGAGGACCGTGTAGCGCCACCAGTGGCCGGAGGTCCATGCAACGCCACCAGTGGCTGGAGCTACATGCGGAAGGACAACGGAGAGGTAAATCACAAACACGAAAAAGTCTGCAGACGCTGGAAATCCAAAGCAGCACAAACAAAATGCTTTCGGAACTCAGCAGGCCGGGCAGCAACTATTGAAAAGAGTCAACAGTCGACGTTTCCAGTTGAACCCTCCTTCAGGACTGAGATGAAATGGGGGAAATATCTGAATAAGATCGGGGCGGGCGAGGAAATGTCTCGCTGGAGGATGATAAGTGAAGCCAGGAAGGCGGGAAAGCCGAAGAGCTGAAGAAAATAGAATCTAATAGGAGAGGAGAGTGGAGAATAGGAGAAAGGGATGGAGCAGTGCACCCAGAGAGAAGAGATAAGCAGGTGAGAGGACGTGAAAGGTCAGAGAGGAAGAGAGGGAGTGGGAGGGAGGGGTGAGGGGGAGATTTGTTCACTGGAAGGAGAAATCGATATTCATGCCATCAGGTTGGGAGAGGGGGTACTCAGACGGAATATAAGATGCTGATCCTGGACCCTGACTGTGGTCCACATAGTTTACCAGGAGACAGAGACTGCAGGGACGAGAGTTTTTCTGTTGACGAATACACTGTGTGTGGACCCCGCTGCCCACTCCACCAAAAACACGGCACAGCCGGACACATAACAGGGGACTTTACATCTCACAACACTGGATTCAGTGATGAAACCCGTGATTAATGTTGTCCCACTGAAATCATAAGAAACGTCCATTCAGGTGTTTTTAAATACGAGCGCTCCCCCACAGGTGACGTCACACAGGCGCACTCACACGCCTGACGTCACACATGGGTTCCCCACACCGGGATCTGCCCTCACGTGCGCGGTGTCTCACGTCACCCGCGCGCTGGAGAGCTCGAGCTTTGTCGGTTTAACGGCTGGGCTACTAATCGCGTGACCAGCCCCTCCCCCACCGCTGTCAACATAGGATTCAGGAGCTGTGCTATTCCCATTGGTGCGAAGCGATGTCAATCACTGGTTACAACCAATAGCGGAGGCGGACAAGGCGAGTGGGCGTTACCCCGCCCCCGCCGTCGCTCTCTCCGTCAAAGCGGAACAAATCCCAAAGTAAATGTCCGCTTTCTGATTTATTTCCATCTCCCTCCGAGGGAACAAAATCTTTTACATCAGCTGTTGAGAAAATCAGCTTTGTTCTACCCCCATGTGAGATGAAGAGAGGTGAGTTACACCCAAGGTGCGGGACACGGGAAACTGGGTGAGAGTCGGGAAGGGGAATGAGGTGAAATGGCCATCGCAGAGTAATCTTGTGTCCGTCCCACACAACAACAGGTGGGTCCACTTTAGAAACTGTTGGGGGGATCACTGACAGAGGAAAGTCAAAGGGGTGAGAGGGGATTCGTTAGTGAGGGGAACAGAACAAGAGGGGACTAATATCCCAGTGGTGAGGCTCGCTAGTGCTAGTGTGGGGAGAGGGTGATGTGGTTAAAATAAGTTGTAGGGGGAATGGGAGCCAGACTGACAGAACAGATAGTGGGGAGGGTGAATTGTATTGAATTGACTTTATTACATACATCCTTCATATACATGAAGAGTAGAAATCTTTACGTTATGTCTCCATCTAAATGTGCAATGTGTAATTTATAGTCATTTATAATAAATAGTTCGTACATAGGACAGTCAATATAGCATAGAAATGCAATTGTATCAGCATGAATTAATCAGTCTGATGGCCTGGTAGAAGAAGCTGTCCCAGAGCCTGTTGGTCCTTTTGCTGTGGTACCGTTTCCTGGATGGGAGCAGCAGGAACAGTTTGTGGTTGTGGTGATTTGGGTCCCCAATATCCTTTGGGCCCTTTTTACACACCTGTCTCTGTAAATGTCCTGAATAGTGGGAAGTTCACATCTACAGATGCGCTGGGCTGTCCGCACCACTCTCTGCAGGTTCCTGCGATTAAGGGAAGTACAGTTCCCATACCAGGCAGTGATGCAGCCGGTCAGGATGCTCTCAATTGTGTTCCTGTAGAAAGTTCTTAGGATTTGGGGCCCCATCCCAAACTTCTTCAACCATCTGAGGTGAAAGAGGTGCTGTTGTGCTTCATGGACCCTGTACAGATTTCAGAGATGGAGGCGTTTGCTGTCTGAAGGCAAATTAGCGTGGATCAATCCCCAGGGCCTGACAAGTTGTTCCCTGGGACCCTGCGGCCGACAAGTGCAGAAATTGTCGGGGCACAAGCACAGATATTTAAATCATCCTGAGTGACAGGTGAGGTACCGGAGGATTGGAGAACAGCCAATGTTGTTCCAGTGTTCAAGGAAGGCTCTAAAAATAAAATAGGAAATTATACGTTAGTGAGCCTGACATCAGTAGTAGGAAAGTTATTTGAATGTGTGTGCCAGTAGAAAGTTCTTTGGATGTGGGGCCCCATCCCAAGCTTCTGGTGAAAGAGATGTTGTTGTGCTCTTTTCACAACACAGCCAGTATGTACAGAGCATGTGAGATCCTCAGTGATGTTTATGCCGAGGAACTTAAAGCTGTTCACCCTCTCAACCCCAGATCCACTGATGTCAATAGGGCTTAGCCTGTCTCCATTCCTCCTGTCGTCTACAATCAGCTCCTTTGTTTTTGTGACAAAGAGGGAGAGTTTGTTTTCTTGACACCAGTCAGATGTTGTTCAGACCTCAGATAGAGTCAGCAATGAAATGGTTGAGCATGGTGCGATGAATGTGCATCGTAGGAAAGCCGGATGAGCTCAGGACAGGGAATTATAACCATATAACCATATAGCAATTACAGCACGGAAACAGGCCATCTCAGCCTTTCTAGTCTGTGCCTAACTCTTACTCTCACCTAGTCCCACCAATCTGCACTCAGACCATAAACCGCCATTCCTTTCCTGTCCATATATCTATCCAATTTTACTTTAAACGACAACATCGACCCTGCCTCAACCACTTCTGCTGGAAGCTCATTCCACACAGCTACCACTCTCTGAGTAAAGAAGTTCCCCCTCATGTTACCCCTAAACTTTTGCCCTTTAACTCTCAACTCATGTCCTCGTTTGAATCTCCCCCATTCTCAATGGAAAAAGCCTATCCACGTCAACTCTATCTATCCCCCTCATAATTTTAAACACCTCTATCAAGTCCCCCCTCAACCTTCTATGCTCCAAAGAGTAAAGACCCAACTTTTTCAACCTTTCTCTGTAACTTAGGAGATGAAACCCAGGCAACATTTTAGTAAACCTTTTAGAATGCACGATCTCTCTCCCTCTTTCACCAAAGTTCAACCCCTCATTATGATATTGTAGCCATTTTTGGGACTTGGTTGTGCCCAACAGTCTGAGGGATTTGGAGGAATAAATTTGTAGAGAGATTGCAGACCATGCCAAGAAACAAAGGTTGATTCAGTAAGTGATTTTAACTTTCCATATATTGACTGGGACTCCCATACTGTAAAAGGACTAGGTGGGATAGATTTTGTCAAATGTGCCCTTTATCAGTTCGTAGAATTCCTGACATAGAAATGTGCGGTGATCTGTTAGGAAATGATCCAGGGCTGGTGACAGGAATTATTGATCATAATTCTATGAGATTCAAAGTAAATATGTGAAAAGATATATCTGTACCACGGGTTGAGATTCTAAGTTGGAGAAAGATCAACTTTGATGGTATCAGAAAGGATCTGACAAGTGTGGTTTGGGACAGGCTGTTTTCTGGCAAAGGAGTACTTGTAAGTGGGAGGCCTTCAGAAGTTAAATTTTGAGGGTGTAAAGTTTGTATGTGCCTGCCAAAATAAAAGTTGAAAGGTAACTGGTGCAGGGAACATTGTTTTTCCAGAGATATTGAGGCCGCAGATATTTTGTTCCTCCAAATGCCTCAGACTGTTGGGTGCTACCAAGACCCGTTAATGACTACAATATCATAATTCCACACACTGAGCTCATCGTACTGTTTTTTAGTTGTCTTCTATTGCTTTCCAAAAGCTTCCCAATAGTGTTTGCTCTTTTGTTTGCCCTCTCTTTGGATTTTGTGTTGGCTTTGGCTTCTCATTTCAGCCACAGTTGTGTCCTCCTGCCTTTCCAATGCTTCCACTTCTTTGGGATGTATCGATCACTCAGCTCCCGAATTGTTCCCAGAAACTCTAGCCATTGCTGCTTCGTTGTCACTCCTACCTTTTCCCTCCAAACAAGTTTGTCCAGCTTCTCTGTCATAGAAACATGGAGAGGTTCGGGACAGAAACAAGCTATTTGGCCCATCTAGTCAATGCCAAAAACATTTAAGCTGTCTCATACAACTACCTGCACTGGGACCATCGCCCTCCATACCTCTACCATCCAGGTACCTATCAAACTTCTTTTAAATGGTGAAACCCAGCTCATATTCACCTGTTGTGCTGGTATCTCATTCCACACTCTGACAACCATTTCAGTAAAGAACTTTTCCAGATGTTCCCGTTAAATTTTCACCTTCCCCGCTTACCCATGACATCTGGTTGTCATCCCACCCAACCTCAGTGGAAAAAGCTGCTTGCATTTACCCTATCTATACATTCATAATTTTGTATACTTCTAACAAATCCTCAAAGCAATGTATACTCTTCTTGTTTACATTTAGACCCTTTTCTAGGTGTATAAGATGATGAGGGGCATTGAGCCCAAGGTTTCTCCCAGGGCTGAAATGGCTAACACGAGGGGCATAGTTTTAAGGTGCTTGGAAATAGATACCGAGGGGATGTCAGTGGTAAGTTTTCTTACACAGAGAGTGGTGGGTGCGTGGAATGCACTGCCAGCAGCGGTTGTCGAGGCAGATACAATAGGGTCATTTAAGAGACTCTTCAATAGGTACATGGAGCTTAGAACAATAGAGGTCTATGCGCTAGGGAAATTCTGGGCAGTTTCTAGAGTAATTACATGGTTGGCACAACATTGTCAGCTGAATGGCCTGGAATATGCTGTCGATTTCTCTGTTCTGTGTTCTATGTTGAAAAGCAAAATAACTTCTCTTCTTTAATCTGTACAGGGTCCACGATTTAAAAGCCACTTTTCCATACTCCCATACAATCTTTGTCCATCTCCTGAGTAAATAGAGATGATAAAAATACTTAAGATCTCCCCCATCCACATATGGATTGTCATTCCGGTCTTCCAGAGGACCAACTTTGTGCCTTGCAATCCTTTTGCTCTTGATCTATTTCTAGCGTCCCTGAGGATTATCCTTCATTTTTTCTGCAGGGGGAAACTCATGCCTTCTTTTCGCCATCCTGATTTATTTCTTAGGTGTTCTCTTGCATTTCTTATACTCCATAACTGCCTGCCTGCCTATCCCTGTTCTGCAACTCCATTTTGTGCTTCACCAGGGTCTCAATATCTCTTGAAAACCAAGGTTCCCTACAGTTTCTATTTTTACCTTTTATTCTGACAAGCACATACTCGCTTTTTATTTTGAAAACTTCGCTTTGAAGGCCTCCCATTTACCAAGCACCCCTTTTCCATAAAGCAGCCTGTCCCAGTCCACGGTTGCCAGATCCTAGTATCTTAATTCCAGGAGTTGATCCATACCCTGAACACATCCGCCTTTCCTACGCTGCTCCTTGTATTGAAATATACAGGGCTCAGCTTATTCACTGCACCATGCTCAACTTTTTCATTCCTGAATTTGTCTGAGGACTGAACAACATCTGTCTCCACAACCTCTCCACTCTCTGTTCTTCGTTCAGGCTCCCATTCCCCCTGCAACTTTAGTTTAATCCCCCCCCCTACCCCCACCTCCCACCAAGCAGCTCTATCACCCCTTTGGCTTTCATCTCCCAGATCAATAAAAAGGAGGTGCATACCAGGTACAGGCAGATTGGAACAAATGGGGTACTTATGAGATACAGGAAATTCAAGTGAACACTTATGAAAGAAATAAAAGCAGACATGAGGTTGCCCCAGCAGACAAGGTAAAGGAGAATGCTCATGGATTCTGCAGGTATGTTAAGTGTGAAAAGATTGCAAGGGAAAAATTAATACTCTGCAAGATCAGAATGGTAATCCATATGAGGAGACAAAATAGATGTGGGAGATTTTATTTTTTTGCTCAGGAGATGGACACAGAGTCTATAGAAGTGAGGCAAAGCAGCATCAACTTCATGGACCCTGTACAGATTACAGAGATGGAGGTGTTTGCTGTCTGAAGGCAAATTAGCGTGGATAAATCCCCAGGGCCTGACAAGTTGTTCCCTAGGACTCTGCGGCAGACAACTGCATAAATTGTCAAGGCACAAGCACAGGTATTTAAATCATCCTGAGTGACAGGTGAGGTACCAGAGGATTGGAAGACAGACAATGTTGTTCCACCGTTCAAGAAAGGCTCTAAAAATAAAATAGGAAATTATACATTGTGAGCCTGACATCAGTAGTGGGAAATTTATTGGAACGTGTGTGCCAATAGAAAGTTCTTTGGATGTGGGGCCCCATCCCAAGCTTCTGGTGAAAGAGGTGCTGTTGTGCTCTTTTCACAACACAGCCGGTATGTACAGAACATGTGAGATCCTCGGTGATGTTTATGCTGAGGAACTTAAAGCTGTTCACCCTCTCAACCCCAGATCCATTGATGTCAATAGGGGTTAGCCTGTCTCCATTCCTCCTGTCGTCCACAATCAGCTCCTTTGTTTTTGTGACAATGAGGGAGAGTTTGTTTTCTTGACACCAGTCAGATGTTGTTCAGACCTCAGATAGAGTCAGCAATCAAATGGTTGAGCATGGTGAGATGAATGTGCTGAGCTGTGTATATCACAATGCAAGAAGCATCGTAGGAAATCCAGCTGAGCTCAGGACAGGGAATTATGATATTGTAGCCATTACTGGGACTTGGTTGCACCCAACAGTCTGAGGGATTTTGATGAACAAATTTGTAAAGAAATTGCAGACCATGCCAAGAAACAAAGGTTGATTCAGTAAGTGATTTTAACTTTCCATATATTGACGGGGACTCCCATACTGTAAAAGGACTAGCTGGGGCAGAGTTTGTCAAATGTGCCCTTAATCAGTACGTAGAATTCCTGACGTAGAAGTGTGCAATGAGCTGATGATCCAGGGCTGGTGACAGAAATTAGTGATCATAACGCTATGAGATTCAAAGTAAATATGGAAAAAGTGTGGTCTGGACAATGGGTTGAGATTCTAACTTGGAGAAAGGTCAATTTTAATGGTTTCAGAAAGGAACTGACAAGTGTAGTTTGGGACAGATATTTTCTAGCAAAGGAGTACTTGGTAAGTGGGAGGCCTTCAGAAGTGAAATTTTGATGGTGCAGAGATTGTACGTGCCTGCAAAATAAAAGTTGAAAGGTTACTGGTGCAGGGAACCTTGGTTTTCAAGAGATACTGAGGCCCCAGATATTTTGTTCCTCTAAATGCCTTAGACTGTTGGGTGCAACCAAGACTGTTAAATGACTACAATATCATAATTCCACCCCCGAGGTCATTCAATTTTTTTTTAGTCGTTTTCTGTTGGTTTCTAAAAGCTTCCCAATATTTTTTGCTTTTTTGTTTGCCCTCTCCTTGGCTTTTACGTTGGCTTTGGCTTCTCATTTCATCCACAGTTATGTCCTCCTGCCTTTCCAATGTTTCCACTTCTTTGGGATGTGTCGATCACTCAGCTCCCGAATTGCTCCCAGAAACTCCAGCCATTGCTGCTCCATTGTCACTCCCAATTTTTCCCTTCCAAACAAATTTGGTCATCTTATCTGTGATAGAAACATTGAGAAGTTCAGTACGAAAACAGGATATTTGGCCCATCTAGTCAACGCTGAAAGAAACATTTAATCTGTCTAATGAAACTACCAGTAACGGGACCATCGCCCTCCATACCCCTACCATCCAGGCTCCCGTCCAAACTTCTTTTAAATGGTGAAACTGAGCTCATATTCACCACTTGTGCATTCCATACTCTCATGACCATTTCAGTAAATAGCTTTTCCAAATGTTTCCGATAAATTTTATCCTTCCCCACTTACCCATGACCTCTGGTTGTTATCCCACCCAACCTCAGTGGAAAAAGCTGCTCGCATTTACTCTATCTATAACCTCAAAATTTTGTATACTTCTACCAAATCCTCAAAGCAATGTATAATTTTTTGATTATGTTTGGAGACTTTTTTGATGTATAAGATGATGAGGGCATTGATCGTGTGGATCGCCAGAGGTTTATTCCCAGGGCTGAAATGGCTAACATGAGGGGGCATAGTTTTAAGGTGCTTGGAAATAGATACTGAGGGGAAGTCAGGGGTAAGTTTTTTACCCAGAGAATGGTGGGTGTGTGGAATGCACTGCTGGCTATTTGTGTGAGAGTGTTTCAGTTACTGTGGGGCCAGGAACCCATGCAGCTCAGTGGGAACAGGGAATAATACCAATGGAGAGAGTCAATCTGAGCCAGGTCACAGATTGGAGATGGCAGAAATGCCCCATTCTTATAGAGACAGGAATAGCATCAGATAATTTGATGGTCACTCCAGATACCAGTACTGTGTCCTGTTAGAAGATGATTTTGCTCTCCTACTTGTGTTGAACTTCACTGTAACAGTGTGATGCCAGAGCACACCTTGACAACTCAAGTGACCTCATCTGAAAGGTTGTCCAACACGTGTGATGGATTTTGTAAATCTTTCTTTTACAGGTTAAAAATGACAAGGAATTTGTCTACTGGAATCTCGAACACAACACGCCAGTTTTGCTGTCTCTGTCCAGATATTTAAGAAGTGGAGCAAGGGATTCGCTCAATCATTCTTCCTGCTCAGACTGTGCGGAGGAATTCTCTCAATCATCAGACCGACTGGCATTCCCGTCAAATTACACAGGGAGGAACCCATTCATCCGATCAGACAGAGGGAATGGATTCAGTCGGTCTTCTGAACTGAAGGTACATTCGCAAGTTCACACTGGACAAGGCCATTCACCTGTTGCGTGTGTGAGAAGGGATTCAGTTGGTCTATGCACCTGTGGACACTCCATTCAGTTCACACTGGGCGGAGGCTGGTTATCTGCTGAATTTGTGGGGAAGAATTCACTCGATCATCTAACCTAATGGCTCACCAGTCAGTTCATACTGGGGAGTGGCCATTCATCTGCTCAGACTGTGGGAAGGGATTCACTTGGTCATCCCAACTGAAGGTACATCAGCGAGTTCACACCGGAGAGAGGCCGTTCACCTGCTCAGACTGTGGGAAGGGATTCACTTGCTCATCCCCACTGAAGGTACATCAGCGAGTTCACACTGGGGAGAGGCCATTCAGCTGCTCGGACTGTGGGAAGGGATTCACTTGCTCATCTAAACTAAAGTTACATCAACGAGTTCACACTGGAGAGAGGCCGTTCACCTGCACAGACTGTGGGAAGGGATTCACTTGCTCATCCGAACTGAAGGTACATCAGCGAGTTCACACTGGAGAGTGGCCATTCACCTGCTCAGAGTGTAGGAAGGGATTCACTCGTTCATCTCAACTGAAGGTACATCAGAGAGTTCACAATGGGAGAGGCCGTTCACCTGCTCAGACTGTGGTAACGGATTCACTCAGTCATCTCAACTGAAGGTACATCAGCGAGTTCACACTGGGGAGTGGCCATTCACCTGCTCAGACTGTGGGAAGGGATTCACTCGGTCATCTCAACTGAAGGTACATCAGCGAGTTCACACTGGGGAGAGGCCATTCACCTGCTCAGACTGTGGGAAGAGATTCACTCAGTCATCCGACCTACTGTTACACAAGTCAGTTCACACTGGAGAGAGGCCGTTCACCTGCTCAGACTGTGGGAAAGGATTCACTCAGTTATCCACCCTAATGGCACACCAGCGAGTTCACACTGGGGAGAGGCCATTCACCTGCTCGGATTGTGGGAAGGGATTCACTTTGTCATCTCAGCTACTGGGACACCAGTCAGTTCACACTGGGGAGTGGCCATTCACTTGCTCAGTCTGTGGGAAGGGATGCACTTGCTCATCCCAACTGAAGGTACATCAGCGAGTTCACACCGGGGAGAGGCCATTCACCTGCTCAGATTGTGGGAAGGGATTCACTCGGTCATCTCACTTGCAAGCACACCGGTCAGTTCACACTGGGATGTGGCCATTCACCTGCTCAGTCTGTGGTAAGGGATTCACTCAGTCATCTCAGCTGCAGAGACACCAGCGAGTTCACACTGGGTAGAGGCCAATCAGCTGCTCAGACTTTGGGAAGAGATTCTCTCAGCCAAATCAACCAAATTTGCATCATTGAGTTCACACTGGGGAGAGGCCACTCACCTGCTGTGAATGTGGGAATGGATTCATTCAGTTATCTATCCTTATGACACACTACCAGGTTCACACTGGGGAGAGGCCATTCACCTGCTGTGAATGTGGTAAAGGATTCATTCAGTTATCTATCCTTTTGACACACTACCAGGTTGACACTGGGGAGTTGCTGTTCACCTGCTGTGAATGTGGAAGCGATTCTCTCAGTCATCTTACCTAACAAAACTATCGCTTCAGCTAGCAGCTTAATATAGGGGGTGGTAGCCCCCCAGCCCAACCAAACTTAAGAAATCTCGTTTGGGTGGATGCTGCGCGATGTCTCCCCTGTTACAAATCAGTACCCTGAAATAACAAACAGTACACAATATGTGATTAAACGATTGAGCTTTATAATTCTGACTTTGACTATAGGGTTAGTAAAGAAAACAAGAAAAAAAGGAAAAGGGCCTACTCTCTCCATTCACGTCTTCTCATCTCTCCCCAGCAAAAGACCACGAAAATCTCCCTTCCAGACTCACAAGAGAGAACATTTCTGTCATTGGATGGCCTGGCATTCAAAACCCTGTTATCTCTAGTCGTAACCTAAACATTGCTGCTACCGAGAAACCGTGATGTTACTATTGTGTCCACTCTTTTTCTGAAAGTTTAAGTAATCTTGTAAGTTGTCTGGCAGCCTTTTTGTTTTCTGTTTTTGAATTGTTTTGTCTGTGATCCACCTGGTACTGTATTTCCTTGGTATTGTTTTATCTTCAATACATTTTGTCTTTGTAAAATTGAAAATTGTAAATAAAGTAATTTAAAAAAAGAACCCATTACCTCAGCAGTGAAACATTACAGAGAACCATTACATGAGCAGTGAATCCTTACAGCATGTTACACTTGTGACACACTACCGGGTTCACACCGGGGAGAAAGTTTCAATAAGCTGCATGCTGGATATTTGTGCATCACCGTTGCTGAATGCAATTTCGAGAGTCACTGTTGGTGCTGAACTCTGAAATTATTGCTGCTGCTCACCACACCCAGTTCTACACCCTGGTCACTGGGCATGGGAGGAGTTTCTTCTGCTGCATATTCACCTTTAATGGGACTGGAGTTTAATATTCTGGATCTGAGGCAAATAAATCAGTTCTGAAACTCTGTCTCTGGTACTTAGTGAATTTATAACACAACTAGTATACGGGAGAGGGTCAACTCAGGCTGGCTGGACCCTGCCAGTGATTCAGTTCCACGACAGTCCTTTTAAATCCTCCCCTGTTCCCCTTTTGCTCTCCCTGTGATGAAGGGTTCCAAACAGTCACCACTCTGTGGGTGAAGAGGTTTCCCTTGAATTTCCTGCAGACTGAAGAAGTCGAGCCGACTGCAGTTCTGTCTGAGATGGTCTTCGCTCCTCAAATCTCTGGGCTGAGGAAGAATGACACTGGGAGTTAACCTCCTTATTCACGGCTCATTTCCACATTATGGGTCATTTTCCCTGCTTCTAAAGGGTTGTTAGAAAACACCACTGTCCTCTAAAGACTGAAGGCAGAATGGGAAACCATTAGTTGGATGTTCAACAGAGCAGGGTCAGAAACCAGAGGCGGGTCTGCACAGGGCTGAGTTTGGGGCTCTGGACGATGGTCGGGGTAAGAACGTATGATGAGGAGAAGGGAATCAGCAGTGGTGCATGGCAAAGGATGACAGAGTAGCAACATTTGGAAGCTAATTGGCAGAGAAAATAATTCAGTCGTCTCATTGATGACACAAACAATACCTGGTGTGAGGTGCTCCAATGGTCGAGGCACATGTGTGTGGTGGGAATGGTTTTATCTATTGAGGGAGTTGTTCCTGCCTGTTTATCCTGTAATATTATATCTGGATGGTTATCATGAATTGTCCTATCTGAAACTCGAATTTATGGTGCCTTAATGAAGTGATGAAGGTCATTCATAAGTTTGTATTTTAAAGCAAGATTCTGGTGAATGATATTTGCCACTTGATTGTAATCAATTTGAGTTCAACTGCTGCAGGATCCTGGAATGTGTTGGATTGTGTCTGGTTTCTGTTGTTATTCCCTGCATTTATTGCCTTGTTTGATTGTATTGTACAACGTTTGTATGTAGTTTTGATTTTTTTCTTATTTTTATTAACCATCTTGTCCTGTATTTCTGAAAGGGACCCTTCTGTTTCTGGGAAGAGGTCTCCAACTCTCAGTCAGGTGCTCGATGCTTCCTTGTCACCATCTGGTCTGCTCAGATCATTGGGATGTCTCCCATGGAGGGTCATACTCATTCCACTGCTTAATGTTTTCTTCCATAGTGATGATTCATTTTTCTGAGTTGGCCTCTCATTTAAGTTTTCTGGTCTGTATTTCTTATCAAAATTGCATATACACGTATGGAGCATTGAATCCTGTTCAGTTTTGATGAAAATATGCATTTAGAAGTTTTATCGGACTGTTATGTGATTTCTTTTCATGTGTGTTATTCAGCTTCCTCCTTCTGCCCATGGTAGTGTTAATCCAAGTGGGATTGAGTCTAAATAGACTTTTCTAAAGTTGTCATTTTAGTTCTTCTTTATCTTTGTAAATTTTACTGATTGAAATGGGACCAAGATATTTTCATTAAAAATGTCAATGTTGGTATTGATGAAAGTGTTTATTGCCTTTGTTGTATTTGTTAACTATTGAGCTCTGTTTGGCAGGTTTTTTTTAAGCCTTGAACTAAATTTTGTCATAGGTTTTCCCCATTTCGTACTACTTTCTATTGTCTTTGTTTGTTGATATTCCAGATAGGTGGGTATCAAGCGTCCCGATGAAGGGTCTTGGCCCGAAATGTTGATTCCCATCCATAGATGCTGCCTGACATGCTGAGCTCCTCCAGCACGTTGTGTGTAGTTCTCTAGATTTCTAGCATCTGCAGGTCCTCTTGTTTCCCAGAAACTTATATGTTTCTTCAAAGAGCAAGCTGGTAGTGGGGTTGTGTGGCTCTGTTGGTAAAATATTAAATAAAATCATTAGAAAGAGGTGACATAGGATTGGAAGGTGTAGAATCTGTGGGTAGAATTAAGGAACAGCAAATGTAAAAAAAAAACGCTGATGGGAATTGTATAGAAACCCCCAAACAGTAGTAAGTATGTTGTCCACAAACTAAAATGAGAAATAGAAAATGCATGCCAAAAGGGCAATGTTACGGTCATCATGGGGGATTGTCATGCAGATGATTAGGAAAATTGGGATGATGTTGGTCTCAAGAGGAGGAATTTCTAGAATACCAACAAGATGCTTTTTTAGAGCAGCTCGTGGTTGAGTCCACTTGGGGATCATCTATTCTGGATTGGTATTGTAATAAACCGGAATTAATTAGGTCACTTAAGTTCAAAGAACCGATAGGGACAAATGATCTTAATATGATCAAACTCACCCTGACATTAGATAAGGAGAGGCTTGTTATGTACTCCGTGATGGGTTAAATGAACCAGCAGCAATAGAGCAGACCTGGAGTCTGTTGTTAATGTTAAAAACCACTATTTATTAGTAACTACTTAATATAGTAACTTAAACCAGGCAAATCAAAAGTTAGCAATGTTATGTAAGGAAGTTCAGTTCAATCCTCAGGTTAATTGATGAGAGATGTTTGTGTAACGTCTGTGCCCCAATTTACCCCCGTTTACCTGGGGTGAACCGCCGTCGTCCTGCCAATAGTGCAATACTTCGGTGTAAATACGGTGTAACGCTCCCAACACAAATATCAGACAATACACCAAAGGCGAGTAAGTAATTACAACTTGTTATTTCTTAGTGATGGGTTAGTAGAAACAGATAACATAAAGGAACCAAATCAGTAAGTTAATCAGTCTGTGCACATAATGTTTTAATATGTTGGAGCTCACACCTCCGGTTCCATCCATAACGACACTCCGAGCCCTCGGCCACCGTCCGAACCGCCGACTTCCAGTATCCGCCACCCTGGAACCGCTATCCGCTCCTCACACGTCCGTCCTCCTCGCTCGCCTCCCGAAAAGACGGCGAACTCCCGCTCAGCTCGCACATACAAGATAGCATAACAATTCTCCATTGATTAGTTCCACCTGTATCGGCAGGAGGAGGAGAAGATGGCGGCGCGACACAGCGCGCAGCGGCCACTCCGGTGGTGATATCTGTAATCTGTCAAGTAGGGTGCTGTGCACAATCCTGATTTGATGGAGACAGACGTGAGAGCATGGAGGAACATCTGGAGAAACTTCTGAAATGCCTTCTTCACTGCCGCTGCTACCGTGTGATCTGGAATCTCCGGAGGAGAAGGCCCCGAGTCCTCGGCTTTGCTTGTTGCTCGGTGGGTGAGGTCGAAGCGCTCGGCAGAGGATAATGGTCAGGAGGCTGTATCGGAGGGTCTGGTCGGAGGCTCAAAGTTTTCGGACAGGCTCAGAATCGGCTGTGGTCGGATGCTTCCAATGCATCGGCTATTGTCAGCACCTGGAGGTTTACGGCAGGGAGAATTTCTCCCTTTTGCCGCCTGCTATTGGGAGTCGATCGGAACTCAGACTTTTTTTTACCGTGCCCATGGTCTGCTGTTTATCAAATTATGGTATTGCTTTGCACTGCTCTAACTATATGTTATAACTATGTGGTCTTGTCAGTGTTAGTCTTTGGTTTGTCCTTTTTTTTGTGATATCACTCTGGAGGAACATAGTATCATTTCTTAATGCATGTATTTCTAAATGGCAATAAACGAGGACTGAGTGTCCTCATAATCTAAATAATCTAACTCAAACATTTCGGCTACAGAAACCCATGACAGCATTAAGTAACATTACAGGAAGCCATTCTGTTAGCCTCAACAGCTAACACCACAGTTAATGGTACTGAGAGCCTACATTCTCCCCCCACCGAATTCAGTCATGTCCTCATGACGCTCAGATAATTTGCCAACCCTTCATGCAAAACACAGAGCCCAACCCAAGTGCAGAAAGCAGTGACATAACTCACCGAAACAGTAGAGATCACACCCTGTTCCCTGGGCGCTATCAAGGCCAACCTATGTGGGGGGTCCTTACTTCTCAGTGACCTGTGCACTCCCTCCTCGAACTCCTCCACCTTGGACATTACAGGAGACTCATGGAAACGATGAGGTGAACCCTCCTGCGAGCGGTCACCCAAATCCCTCTGCACCTCAAAACCCTCTATCTCTACTTGGACCCCACATCATCCTCTCCAACGCCCTGTGGTACCCCGGCCGGCCCATCAGTAGCCACCCTTACCCCGTCTAACCCAGTGGGGGAAGGGCCAGGAACCTCCCCCTCCATCATGGGGGCCTCAGCGAACAGCCACATGCACCAGTTGTCCGAGTCATCATCCTCCTCTGAGCGGGCCTGTCTCTCCGGGTGTGGGCTCTTCCTCCATCCCACGTGGATGCAGAGTCCCGGTACTGGGTGCAGCCAGCACCTCGGGCTCCCGCTCCACCTGTACATCTCACCCCAGGGGCAACAGATGATTCCGATGATCTCGACTGGCCCCTTCCCATCCTTGAGCCGCACTCGGAAAACGGTAAGTTGGGCAACTGACTCTCCATCAGATAGGGCGTGCCCGACCAGCGATCAGCCAATCTGTGCTTCCCAGGAAATCCCAAATTCCTTATGAGGACTCGGTCTGCCGGCAGGAGTTGGGAGAACTTCACTTTCTGGTCACACCTCTTCTTATTTCCCCGGTTCTGCCTGGCGGTCGCCTCCCCAGCCAACTCATAAGCCCTTTGCAGCTCCTTCTTCACATCAGACACATACGTCAAGTAAGGCTTTGGCGAAACTTCACCCGCGGCAGTCCCGAAACAGAGGTCAATGGTACTGAGAACCCTACCTTTGTATTCCAAAGCTGAATGTCGAGAGAAGGCAATTACGTTGTTTCCCACAATGATAAACAGGATAAAAATAGCCGCAGGTTTTATCTCTGTCGTTCCCAGATCCACACACGAAGTATCTCCACGTGATCTTCACGGAATATCCTTTCGACACAAGTGGTTACCACAATACCACGCCCGAATTCAGCTACAGGTCATCCCAAAGTGGTGGCCACAGGATACTCAACCAGAATCCACGTATGGATTATCACCAAAAGATAGCTTATCACAGGGGTAGCGTGTTCAGGGGGAACTACCACCCAGGCAAGGGTAACACACACAGGTAGATTCCACAGGGTTGCCCCAGTCACACAATGCCTCTTATCCAGTTCCACGACATACGAAGTAACTCCAACAGTGATTTGTCAAGCCCTTTGGAGAGGGAGTTAGATATGGCCCTTGTGGCTAAAGGGATCGGGGGTATGGAGAGAAGGCAGGTACAGGGTTCTGAGTTGGATGATCAGCCATGATCATACTGAATGGCGGTGCAGGCTCGAAGGGCCAAATGGCCTACTCCTGCACTTATTTTTCTATATTTCTATGTTTCTATGCCACAGGGGTACCTTCCAGTGGGCTACCACGCCCAGGCAAGGGTAAAACAGAAGTGGTATTCACAAATGTGTTCCCCAACCAGAAAGACCCACTCCAGTGGATCAAACTATGTGACAATCACACATTCGTATTCGCTGGAATCAATAATTAAACCCACCCTTGTCGGCTGTTGGGAGAGTCCAAACAGTGACCCCTTGTCACTCTGTTCTTTGTTTCAAACCTTCCTCTCCCCTTCTCTGCAACGGCTTCCACCTGCTGCCACTGTGTGTCTGCTTGTGAGAGTCACTTATCAATACCCTGGATTGATACTCAACCCAAATTTCAAACAAATCATTTGTTCCATTCCCCAAGACCTTTCGTTCCATATGTTCCCATGACAACATCCGCAGATGGTCTCTCCTGGTCAAAATAATACTCCACTTTGTTTTGAGAAGTCTCCAAGCCCTGTCTCTCAAAACCACAAACTTAGACCATAAAACAAAGGAGCAGAAGTAGGCCATTCGGCCCATCGAGTCTGCTCCACCATTTTATCATGAGTTGATCCATTTTCTCCTATTTAGTCCCACTCCCCTGCCTTCTCACCATAACCTTTGATGCCCTGGCTACTCAGATACCTATCAATCTTTGCCTTAAATACACCCAATGACTTGGCCTCCACTGCTGCCCGTGGCAACAAATTCCATAGATTCACCACCCTCTGACTAAAAATAATTTCTTTACATTTCTGTTCTGAAAGGGCGCCCTTCAATCCTTAAGCCATGCCCTCTCGTACTAGACTCCCCCATCATGGGAAACAACTTGTTTATTTTCAAATTCCAAAAACATGATTTAGCAGACTAACATGCACTTTCTCATCAAACTACTGTTGCCTCAGTAAGGTCAAAGGTCCTGAAACCAATCCAGACTTCACAAAAGGACTGAATTCCTTTCCAACCAAATCAGACATTTCAGGTTTTAACTGAGCTTCAACACAATGCTCAGCATCCTGCGGATTTACAGATGCTTCAACAACCTGAACCCAGGCAACTGGGACTGCCTCCTCTTCCAGGCTTTCATCACTAGTCCCAGCTTCCACTTCTAGTTTACCCTGGTCATCCCAGCTACTCTCTTGGAAGCTCTCACCCGAGGTAAACTTCACCTTGCGGGTCAAAACAAGCTCATCTGCTAATCTGGCAGACTCCTGTGAAGTGGCAACATCCTTTTCATCCAGGTATGTCTTCATTTCATCAGGGACGCACCTTTTAAATTCTTCGATCAAAACCAACTCTTTCAAGTTGTTAATATCCCCATTTACCCCATCGGAGGTAGACCAACGACTGAAGTACACAAACTTCTCATTGGCAAATTCCACATACGTTTGGTTCCCAGATTTCATCAAATCTCTAAACTTTTGTCTGTAAGCCTCCAGAACCAACTCATAAGGCTTGAGCACAGCCTCTTTCACTGAGTCATAATCAGCTGCCTCTTCAAGTGTTAGGGCAGAATACGCTTGCTGGGCTCTCCCCTGAATTACACTTTGTAACACAACAGCCCAGCTGTCTTTCGGCCACCTTCGATTCTGAGCCACTTTTTCATACTGCAAGAAGGACTTATCAACTTCTGCTTCATCAAATGGAGGTACCAACTTAACTTCTCGACTGGCAGTAAACTTGTCACCAAGATCTGGCACTGAACCTCCTTGCAGCCATCTCTCCACCTCAAACCGCCTCTTCCCTCTGTTTGTCCGCTTCCTCAGCTTCGAACTGTTTTAGTCGTAACTCATGCTGTCTTTGTTTATCCTCAGCCTCCCTCTTTAATTTTTCGAACTGGAGCTGCAGCTCAGCCCCAATAGGTTTACTTTCAGCAAACTTTTCCAACACACCTCCGTCAAACACTTCCTCAGATACATAATACTCCGCTATTAATGTCTGTACCTGAGCCTTCCTCATTTTAGTGCTCACCTGAAGTTTTAATTTTTGAGCAATTTCCAACAGCACAACCCTCTTTGCGCCATCTAATGCTTCAGGGGTTGGCTTTGTCAGAAACCCATCAACCTCCATTGCTGCTGATCTTCCACTCAAACAAATCAAAGGGGATTTCCCCAATCAGATCGATCATTAATCAATCAATTCAGCCCCAAACCAATTTCTTCATATCCCGGACGCAGGCCCCAATTATGTTACATAAATGCAACAGTTTAAATGAACCAGCCGCAATAGAGCACACCTTGAGTCTGGTTTTGATATTATAAACCACTGTTTATTAGTAACTACTTAATATAGTAATTTAAACCAGGTAAATCAAATGTCAGCAGTGTTACACATCTATATGTGTGTAAATATAATTCCCAAACTCATTAAAGCTTGGGTGGCAAGAGTTATAGTCTTACGATGGAATGTAAGGAAGTTCAGTTCAATCCACGGAATTGGTGTGTGTGAGGAAGGTATTTGTAATCCAAGGTGAAAACCACACTGGGAGAAGAACGAGTAAACAGGTACCGTTGATCTTCCGTCCTCAGGCTCCAAATCCACTCTCGAGTTAGCCAAACGCAGCTTATCACAAAGGGGACCATCTTCGAGGATAAACTACCACCCAGGCAAGAGTAGACACACCGGTAGCCTCCAAAGGGTCAGCCCTTCCACACACCGTTATAGCCACTGATCAATTCCTCTGATCGATCCTCAACCCTCGCTTGTGGGCACTCGAAAGTTCCACCCAATGACTCCTCTGTCACTGGCCTCCTTTCACTGACTGGTCGCCGTAACCGGTGTTCCACTGTGTGTCTCTGGGAGAGTCATCTGACCTTGCTTAAATAAACACGCTGCGAAGCAACTGTGAACATCGAACTGTCCATCACATAACTCCGCCTCTCTCTCACCATGGCAACCAAGAAGCAACTGTGAACATCGAACTGTCCATCACATAACTCCGCCTCTCTCTCACCATGGCAACCAAGAAGCAACTGTGAACATGAACTGTCCATCACATAACTCCCCCTCTCTCTCACCATGGCAACCAAGAAGCAACTGTGAACATGAACTGTCCATCACATAACGCCGCCTCTCTCTCACCATGGCAACCAAGCAACTGTGAACATCCAACTGTCCATCACATAACTCCGCCTCTCTCACCATGGCAACCAAGAAGCAACTGTAAACATCGAACTGTCCATCACATAACTCCGCCTCTCTCTCACCATGGCAACCAAGAAGCAGGCAGCAGTACTGTAGACAGTTTCTCTCTCTCTCTCATTTAAAGGCACAGTCCATGTCCACCACAAATCCTTCACCACATTCACAGTAGGTGAACGGCCTCTCCCCGGTGTGAACTCAGTGATGCCCAATTGGTTGATTTGGCTGAGAGAATTTCTTCCCACAGTCTGAGCAGGTGATCAGTGTGGACTCGCTGATGTTCCTTCAGTTCAGATGACGTAATGAATCCCTTCCCACAGACAGAGCAGGTGAACGGCTATTTCCCTGTGTGTCAGCAGGTGAAATGACCAATTGAATCCCTTCCCACAGACTGAGCAAGTGAATGGTCACTCCCTGGTGTGAACTCGCTGATGTACCTTCAGTTTACATGATTTAGTGAATCCCTTCCCACACACTGAGCAGGTGAATGGCCTCTCCCCAGTGTGAACTGACTGGTGTCTCAGTACAGCAGATGACCTTGTGAAACCCTCCCCACAGTCTGAGCAGGTGAACGGCCTCTCTCCAGTGTGAATTCGCTGGTGTGCCTTCAGTTGAGACGACTCCGTGAATCCATTCCCACACACTGAGCAGGTGAACGGCCTCTCCCCAGTGTGAACTCGCTGATGTACCTTCAGTCTACGTGATTCAGTGAATCCCTTCCCACAGTCTGAGCAGGTGAACGGCCTCTCCCCAGTGTGAATTCGCTGATGTACCTTCAGTTTATCCGACAGAGTGAATCCCTTCCCACAGTCTGAGCAGGTGAACGGCCTCACCCCAGTGTGAATTCGCTGATGTACCTTCAGTTGAGATGACCGAGTGAATCTCTTCCCACAGTCTGAGCAGGTGAATGGCCTCTCCCCAGTGTGAACTCGCTGATGTTCCTTCAGTGCAGATGACAGAGTGAATCCCTTCCCACAGTCTGAGCAGGTGAATGGCCACTCCCTGGTGTGAACTGACTGGTGTCTCAGTAACTGAGATGACACAGTAAATCCCTTCCCACAGTCTGAGCAGGTGAACGGCCGCTCCCTGGTGTGAACTCGCTGGTGAGCCATTAGGTCAGATAATCGAGTGAAACCTTCCCCACAAATTCAGCAGATGACCAGTCTCTGCTCGATGTGAACTGACTGGTGTGCCCACAGGTGGGAAGACCGACTGAATCCCTTCTCACACACAGAACAGGGGAATGGCCTTGTCCCAGTGTGAACTTGCTGATGTACCTTCAGTTGAGATGACTGACTGAATCCATTCCCACTGTCTGAGCAGATGAATGGGTTCCCCCCTTTGTTGACGTACAGTTGGGATTTTCTTTTATCTACTGTCAATTTAAAGTGCCACAGTCTTAAAGCCATAAAAACATCTTCTGCCCAGATGAATGGTTGGTCCGCACAGCTGTTAAAATGAATTAGATGAATATTAGTATTATTTAATGTTCTTGTCACAGAGTCATAGAAAAGTACAACACAGAAACAGGCTCTTTGGCCCATCTAGTTGGTGTTGAACTATTTAAACTGTCTACCCCTGTACCCCGACCATCCAGGTACCTATACAAACCTCTTCAATGTTGAAATTGAGCTCGCATGCACCAGTTGGGCTGTCTGCTCATTCCACACACGGATGACTGTCTGTCTGAAAAATTTTCCCCTCATGTTCCCCTTAATGTTTCACCATTCACCCTTAATCCATGGCCTCTGGTTGTAATCCCACCAAATCTCAGTGGAAAAAGCCAGCTTGCATTTACCCCATCTATAACCCTCATAATTTTGGCACACCTCCATCAAATCTCCCCTTGATCTTCTGCATTCCAAGGAATAAAGCCCTGTCCTGTTCAAACTTTCCCTATAACCCAAGTCCTCCAGACCTGGCAACATCCTTGCGAATTTTCTCTGAACTCTTTCAACCTCTTTTGCATCTTTCTTGTAGGTAGGTGATAAAACTGCACACAATACTCCAAATTAGGCCTCACCAATGTCTTGTAAAAAGTCAACAAAGTCATCTCCTGTACTCAGTACTTTGGTTCATGAAGGCCAATGTGCCAATATCTTGCTTTCCGTCCCTATTTAACTGTGACACCACTTTCACTGAATTATGGACATGTATTCCCAGATCCCTTTCTTCTACAGCAATCCTCAGTGCCCGACCATTCACTGTGTAAGACCTTGGTCCCACCAAAATGCAACACCTCGCACTTGTCTCCATTAAATTCCATTTTGCATTTCTCCAGCTGGTCCAGATCAGACTGCGAGACATTATATTCTTCCTCACTGTCCACTACACCCCCAATCTTAGTGTCATCCAGAAATCTGCTGATCCAGTTAACCACACTGTCATCCAGATTACTGATCTAGATGACAAACAACAACAGATCCAGCACCGATCCCCGTGGCAAACCACTAGTCACAGGCCTCCAGTCAGAGAGGCAACCATCTGCTACCACACTCTAACTTCTCCCAAAGACAGTGTCTCATCCAATTTACTATCTCATCTTGAATGCTGAGTGACTGAACCTTCTTGACCAACCTCCCATATGAGACTTTGTCAAGTGCCTTGCTAAAGTTCATGTAGACAACATCCACTGCCTTGCCTTCATCCACTTTCCTAATAACTTCCTCGAGAGACTCTATTAGATTGGTTGGACATGACCTCTCATGCACGGAGCCATGCTGCCTATCCTTAATCTATCTATCCAAATACTTATATATCTGGTTCCTGCACATACGTTCCAATGACTTTCCCACTACTGATGTCAACCTCACTGACGTATAATTTCCTACTTTATTTTTAGAGCCTTTCTTGAACAGCGGAACAACATTGGCTGTCCTCCAATCCTCCAGTACGGCACCAGTCACTAAGGATTATTTAAATATCTGTGCTTCGGTCCCGACAATTTCTGCACTTGTTCTCCGCAGAGTCCCAGGGAACAACTTGTCAGGCCCTGGGGATTTATCCACGCTAATTTGCCTTAAGACAGCAAACACCTCCACCTCTGTAATCTGTACAGGGTCCATGAAGTTGATGCCATTTTGCCTCACTTCTATAGACTCTGTGTTCATCTCCTGAGTAAATGTGGATGCAAAAATAATATTTAAAATCTCCCCCATATATTTTGTCTCCTCATGTAGATTACCATTCTGATCGTCCAGAGTGGGCATGTTTCTGTACTGAACTGGCCAAACTTGATTGGGAGGGGAAACTGGTAGGAATGATGATGGAGCAGCAGTGGCTGGAGTTTCTGGGAGCAATTCGGGAGCTGAGTGATCGATACATCCCAAAGAAGTGGAAGCATTAGAAAGGCAGGAGGACACAACCGTGGATGAAATGAGAAGACAAAGCCAACATAAAAAGCAAAGAGAGGGCAAACAAAAGAGCAAAATCTATTGGGAAGCTTTTAGAAAGCAACAGAAGATGACTAAAAAAGATGTCAGATGAGCTCAGGGCGTGGAATTATGATATTGTGGTCACTAATGAGTCTTTGTAGCACCCAACAGTCTGAGGCATTTGGAGGAACAAAATATCCGGGGCCTCAATATCTCTTGAAAACCAAGGTTCCCTGCACCAGTTACCTTTCAACTTTTATTTTGACAGGCACATACAAACTCTACACCCTCAAAACTTCACTTCTGAAGAACTCCCACTTACCAAGTACTCCTTTGCCAGAAAACAGCCTGTCCACACTTGTCAGATCCATTCTGATACCATCAGAATTGACCTTTCTCCAATTTAGAATCTCGACCCATGGTTCAGTCCTGTCTTTTTCCATGTTAACTTGGAATCTCATGGCATTATGATCACGAGATGCAAAGTGTTCCCATACACTAATATTCTGTCACTAGCCCTGGATTATTTTCTAATAGCTTATTTCACATTTCTATGCTGGGAATTCTATGTGCTGATTAATGGCACATTTGACAAACTCTACCCCATCTAGTCCTTTTACATACGGGAGTCACGTCAATCTATGGAAATTTGAAATCGCTTGCTATATCAAGCATTAGTGTAGTCTGCGATCTCTCTGGCTAATTTGTTCCTCCAAATTCCTCAGATTGTTGGGTGCAAACAAGTCCCAGTCATGGCAACAAGATCACAATTCCATGCCCTGAGGTCTGAACAGCATTTGCCTGGTGTCAAGAAAACAACCTCTCCCTCATTGCCACAAAAACAAAGGAGCTGATTATGGACTACAGAAGGAATGGAGACAGGCTAACCCCTACTTACATCAATGGATCTGGGGTTGAGAGGGTGAACAGCTTTAAGTTCCTCGGCATACACATCACCGAGAATCTCATGTGGTCTGCACATACCAGCTGTGTGGTGAAAAACGCACAACAGTGCCTCCTTCACGTCAGACGGTTGAAGAAGTTTGGTATTGGTCCCAAATCCTAAGAACTTTCTACATGGTCACAATTGAGAGCATCCTGACTGGCTGCATCAGTGCCTGGTATGGGAACTGTACTTCCCTTAATCGCAGACTTTGCAGAGGGTGGTGCGGACAGTCCAGCACATCTGTAGTTGTGAACTGCCCATGATTCAGGACGTTTACAGGGACAGGTGTGTAAAAGGGGCCCGGAGGACCATTGGGAACCCTACTCACCGGAACCACAAACTGTTCCAAGCTGCTACCATCCGGGAAACGGTACCTCAGCGTAAAAGCCAGGACCAACAAGCTTCTTCCATTAGGCCATCACACTGCTTAATTCATGCTGATACAACTGTGTTTCTATGTTCTACTGACTGTCCTGTTCTATTATAAATGACTATAAACTGCACATGTAGACGGAGATGTAAAGATTTTTACTCCTCATGCATGTGAAGGATGTAAGTAAGAAATTCAATTCAATTCACCCTCTCTATTATCTGGCATTCTGGCTCCCATCCCCTCTACAACTTTAGTTTAACAGCGCCCCCCCCCCCACCAACCCACCACACTAGCACAAGCAAGCCTTAACACTGGGATATCAGTCCCCTTCTAGTTCTGTTCCCCTAACTAGCAAATCCCCTATCACCCCTTTGACTTTCCTCTGTCACATAATCTCCCCCCCCCGCAACAGTTTCTAAAGTGGTAGAATGCATAGAACATTAAAAACCTACAGCACAAAACAGGCTCTTCGGCCCACAAAGCTGTGCCAAACATGTCCCTACCTTAGAACTACCTAGGCTTACCCATAGCCCTCTACTTTTCTAAGCTCCATGTACCCATCCAGGAGTCTCTTAAAATATGTTATTGTTTCCACCTCCTCCACTGCCGCCGGCAGCCCATTCCACGCACTCACCACTCTCTGCATGAATAACTTATCCCTGACATCTCCTCTGTATTTACTTCCAAGCACCTTAAACCTATGCCCTCTCTTGCTAGCCATTTCAGCCCTGGGAAAAAGCCTCAGACTATTCACGTGATCAATGCCTCTCATTATCTCCTACACCTCTATCAGGTCACCTCTCATCCTCCGTCACTACAAGGAAAAAAGGCCGAGTTCACTCAACCTATTCTCATAAGGCATGCTCCCCTGTCGAGGCAAAATCCTTGTAAATCTCCTCTGCACCCTATCTATGGCCCACCTGTTGTTGTGGGGGATGGCCACAAGAGTACTCTGCGATGGCTATTTAACCTCATTCCCCTTCCAGACTCTCACCCAGTTTCCTGCATCCTGCACCTTGGGTGCAACTCACCTCTCTTTATCTCACACCCTCCGACTCCCGGGTGATACAGAATTCATCCATTTAAAGCCCCAACTCCTTAAAGTGGTGACACAACATGTGCACACTGAATTTTATATAAATAGGTACTCATTTTAACAGCTAGCAAATCACTGTCAGTAATAATTTTGATCTGCAGTCTCACACAATGTATGTAACAGGTCTGTAGCAGATAATGAAGGATTTTCTCACTGGAGCATTTGCACACTGTCCATATCTGATTTGCTTGCTAAATGATGCTATAAAAAGTCAGATTTTCAAATATCACTCCACTTCTTCCCACTTGCAAATTCTCCAGCAACTTTTGCATCACCACAATACACACAGGTAATACAAGTTTCTGTATTGTACACAAATATTTCCCCTGAACCCTCCCCTAGGTGACTGATGGTGGTGAACTCAGTGATGGCAATGCCAATGAATATGAAGGGAAGGGCAGTTGTCTGTCTCACTGGAGTCTGGCACATTTGTGATGTGAAAGCTACTTGTTGCCCAGGGCAAAGGTGTTTGATATCATTATGTACCCAGAGAGAGTGGGACAAAACATGTTCTCACGGGTGGAAAAGTCCAGAACAAGAGGAGGTAAAACAAGCAACAGACACAAAATGCTGGAGGAACTCAGCAGGCCAGGCAGCATCTATGGAAAAGAGTACTAATGCTGAGTTCCTCCAGCAATTTGTGTGTGTTGCTTGGATTTCCAGCATCTGCAGATTTTCTCTTGTTTGTGACTGGAGGCAGAACAAAGGTGATTTTCTCAACAGCTGATGTAAAAGATTTTGTTCCCTTTCTCCGAGTTCCCGATCCTTGCATTTAGACAGCTGGAGCTCAGCTCTGTCTGAGAGATCCATCGGTTCCCATTCCCTCATCAGCCGGAAGCTCCCCGGGGCCCGTGTCCGGATGGTGGGGCTGAGAGAGAGGGAAGAGAGCAGGACTGTCCCGGGATTGCGGGTCACGGAGTCCGGAGCTCACAGCAACTACCCGAAGTCGGTGTTGAAAACGCCCGCCCGGTGAGACCCCCAACCCGGAGACCCCTTCTTACCTCAACCGATCATCCGGGGCCTTTTGTGCACCGCGCGCTGGAGAGCTCGAGCTTGGTCGGTTTAACGGCTGGGCTACTAATCACGTGACCAGTCCCTCCCCCACCGCTGTCAACAGAGGAGTCACGCGCTACGCTATTCCCATTGGTGGGAAGCGATGTCAATCACTGCTTCCAACCAATAGCGGAGGCGGACCAGCCGAGAGGGCGTTACCCCCGCTGACACCGTCTCCCGAACTTTCCGTCACGGCGGGACAACCGTCAAAGTAAATGTCCGCTTTCTGATTTATTTCCATTTCCCTCCGAGGGAAGTTGGGGCGTTTGTGAAGCGTCTCCTGCGGCCGGAGTCTGATGTGTCGCTGAGAGGTAGGAGGAGACCGCTCGGCCCGTCGGTTTGATGCCGGTTCCCCGGGGAGGGAGAGGGGGATTTTATTGAAAGGATGAAGACGGTGAGAGAGGGGGCGGACAGGATGTTTGTCCCGGTGGGGACAGGAGGGGCTCATCTGTGGAAATGTCTGAGCCCACGGTGGTGGCGAGCAGAGGGATTCACCACATTGGGGGGCAAACACCGGCAGACTGTTGCCCTGCAAGCGGGGCCAATGGTCCGGGCAAAGTGACAATTATTTGTGTTTTGTTGCGACTGTACCTGGAATATGGTGTAAAATCCCGCTCCCCACACTAACACGGGTCATACAGACCAAAGAACAAACTGCCGGAGGAACTCAGTGGGTCGGGCAGCATCTGTGGAGGGAAATGGACCGTCAACATTTCGGGCCGAGACCCTCCCTCTGGACTGAGAGTGGACGGGAAATAGTCAGAGAAAAGAGGTGAGGGGTGGGGATGGGGCAAGAGCTGGGGAGTGAGAGGTGGATCCAGGTGAGGGGGGAGGTGGGAAGGTGGAAATAGTGACGGGGGTGGGAGGTGAGTGGTTGGGGCAACACGGGGCTGAAGAAGATGGAAATTAATTCCATAGAGGATTAACAAAGAGGTTAGAGAGTATTTGTCATAGAGAGTGCAATGAAGATTCACCAGACTGATCCCTGGAGTGGTGGGGTCATCATATGAAGAAAGATCAAATGTGATAACCCTTTCATTTAGAGAATCGAGGACTGAGAGGTGACCACATTGAAATGCACAACATCATTACCGGCTGAACCAGGGATCCCAGTCTCTGAAAAAGGGGGTGGATTGTCTGGGACTGAGATGAGGGGAAACGTCTCCACTCCGAGGGTGGTGAATGTCTGTAAATCCCCACCACAGAGGCCGGTGAAGACTCAGTGATCGTCCTCACATAAAACAGAGGCCGGCAGATGTGTGGACCGAAGGGATCGAGGAAATGAGGATCGGGCAGAAACATGTGGCTGAGATGGGAGAGCCCTCATCTTGATGGTTAGAGGGGCTGAATGGTCACCTCCTGCTGTTTCTCACTTGATGTTTCATGTGATCCCGTGTCCTGTTCTCGTTTTTCTGCAGATCTGCAGCATCTGCCGGTCACTGCTGTACGTGTCCGTGTAGCTTCATCTTTCGCCCGATCAGTCAAGGCACAGAGATCCGGATCTGTCACGTCCTCTTGTTGTGGGTCGACAATGTTTTACTCTGCAATATTTTCAGCATGTTTCCATATAACCACATAACAATTACAGCATAGAAACAGGCCATCTCGGCCCTTCTAGTCCGTGCCGAATGCTTACTCTCACCTCGTCCCAGGCCTTTGCCCATAGCCACTGGGCTGAGGCCTGGGACTGGGCCTCATTCCACTGTTTTTACCTGCTGAAGGGCAGCCAATGTTTCTGGATGTCTGACCCATTTATGTGAGAATTTAGCCTTTTGTATTTATCTGAGCTTTTCATAAATATGTACAGTTTAGTTCAGCTTCACTCCAGAATTTCCAAAGCAGCAACCCAGTCAGTCAAATAGTTCCACACAATTGAAATAGTTTACAGTATTACATTTTTAAAATGTTTATGTTGTACTACTTATATAATTTAACTATTTAATATGTATATTCTTATTTTAAATCACAATGGTTAAAATCTATTGTTACGAATTAGGTTCTATTGCTGCCGCAGAGACAACAAATTACATGACATCTGCCGGTGTTATTAAACCTGATTCTGATAATTGGTCTGGGAGACCCACCACCGGTCACCTGATCCCAGTTACTGCAGATCGTAATGCGAGATTGAAGCCTTTTCTATTTATTTGCATTCCTCAGAAATGACAACAGTTAAGTTTCCCTCTGTGGTTCCAGAGCAGAAGCTCAGTCTGTCTAATATTTCCACACAATTAATTGGGGAATTTGTTTATTCTTATCACATACTGAGCTACAGTGAAAATCTTGCTCGACCTACCATCCACACAGACCAATACATTACAACAGTACATTGAGCTCATATACGACAAAACAATAACTGTAACAAAGCATTATGGCTGCAGAGAAAGTGCAGTGCAGATAGACATCTGGGGCAGGGTCACGTCGAGTTACATTGTGAGGTCGAGTCCATTTTATTGGACTGGAGACCATTAATTTGGCTTACAACCGCAGACGGGAAGCTGTCCATGAGCCTGGTGGTACGCGCTTTAAGGATTTTGTATCTCTTCCCCGATGGGGGATTGGGTTTGCAGCAATAATGTCCAAAGTTGTGGGCATCTTTGTGTGCACGACCTGCTTTCCCGAGGCAGGGGAAGTGTAGGAAGAGTCCATAGAGGGGAGGCTTGTTTCTATGATGTTTCCAGATGAGACCAAAGTTCTCTGCAGTTCCTTGCAGTCGTGGGCAGAGCTTTAGCCATACGAAGGCGTGAAGTATTGACAAGAAGCTCAGAGACCTCGGCCTTCACCCTGCCTTGTGCAGCTGGATCCTGGACTTCCTGTCAGATGGCTGGCAGGTGGTAAGAGTGGGCTCCCTCACCTCTGTCTCTCTGACCCTCAGCACACATGCCCCACAGGGTTGTCTCCTTGGCCCCCTCCTTTACTCTCTGTGCACCCATGACTTGTGTCGCCACCCACAGCTCCAATCTGTTAATTAAATTTGCTGACAACACTACATTGATTGGCCTAATCCCAAATAATAACTATCAATCGATCAAATGCTTCCTGACAAGGCTCAGTCCAAACAAACTTTTCACCCTTCTTCAGGAGATTAGTCAGAGGAAGAGCGATATCAGCAAAGTTCTTACAGAACTTACGATGATATCCAACCATTCCCAGAAACCTTCTAAGAGCCTTCGTACCAGTCTGTCACAAAAACTGTGAGTCAACTGTCTAAGAAAAATAACAAGATGGCTTGAGTTGCAAAAATAGATTGAGGTGCTTTTATTTACAAAAATAGTGGAAAAACAAAAACTTGGATGTCCACATCAAAACAAGAAAAATTTTTTTTATATATATACAGCTTGCAATTGTCACCTGTCTGGTTAACAGCCACCCTCAGACTAAACAAAAAAAAGAACCCAAAGCCTTGGTAACCTGAGGCTTATAACTGCTAAGCCAATCCCCTTAGATTAACCAAAAGCTAAATAACTCAATTATCTTCCATTTCACACAATCTGAAACTCTACCACCAGTTTTCACAATGAACACATATACTTCATCATAGGATTCACCATTTCCCGGTTAAATAACCTAAGTAAACCCCAAAACTTTACCACAAGATGAGTAATTAGATAACATAACCCTTGTCCCAGGTAAAGATGGTATCCCCCACCATTGGCACACCTGTGCAGGTTGCTGCTGCCTCTATATAAGACAGCTCTATGCAGCAGCTCTGTTTCAGACCCAGTGACCGTGGAGGAGAGAGACGTCAGATTATCATGACACTTCGGCAAAACACTTACTGGAAAGATGAATATAAATAAATTGACCTGAGATAATAAAACTGTGACATAGTGTGTTTCTTTTTCTCATACCTATTACCGCTGGGGATGAGTGTAAAATTGTGACTGTTGATTTATTGTGATGCGTGCACTCACCACAACAACAGAGGGGAATAATGTGTGTGGATGACCCTTTGAGTGTTTTACCGAGTGTGCCATGAGACGTCTGTAATCAGTGACGGGCCTTCGTCACACAGTCGGAATAGGAACTTCAGAAATTGCCTGGATTTTGCCCGCACAGGAGCCAACTTGCCTTGACCTACAACACAGCCAAGATAGATCACAGAGGCATGGACAAATTCACTCTTAGCTAAGTCAACTGTAAGGTTGGCCCCGGAAAGCCTGTCAAACAGCTTTTCTACTACAGAGATATGCTCTTCCCAAGTGTCACTCCCTGTGACTAAGTCATCAATATAGGCATCTGTGTGTCCTAACCCTTGAATTACAGAATCAATCATTCTCTGGAATGTTCCTGGAGCATATTTCATTCCAAATGGTGAAACATTGTATTCATACAACCCAGAAGGTGTAACAAATGCAGAAATTTCTCTACCTCAGTCCGTCAATGGAACACACCAATATCCTTTCAACAAAACAATCTTTGTAAGAAATTACCTTTTCCTAATAGCATTAATCCGACCAATCAAAGACAAAGAAATTGGTGACCATTTAGTAAACAAAAGTTTAATCTGATCAATTAAAGGTGAAAAATTAGCTTTAATAAGTCTTTATACTTTTTCGTAATTACTATCCCTAAATATATAAATGAGTCAGTAACCAATTTAAATGGTAAACATCCATAAATAGGTACCTGCTTATTTAGGGGAAATAATTCACTCTTATTAAGATTCAATTTGTAGCCAGAAAAATTACTAAATTGAGCCATCAAAGCTAGAATAGCAGGAACTGACTTTTCTGGATTAGAGATATATAATAACATTGGAGATAAGGCAAGCACATTATCCCCCACCTAGTATTTTCTTTTGTTTTGGTCCGCTTATCAAACAAACACTTCATTTTGTTTTGAGAAATCTTTTAAGTTTTGTCTCGCTAGACGACAGGCCTGGTGTAGTTTATTTTTGAACTTCAAAACATAGTCTAACAAGTTAACATATACATCCCCCTCAATCCACTGTTCCTTTAACAAGGTCAAAGGTCCCCTCACTCTATGACCAAATACAAGTTCAAATGGACTAAAGCCCAGTGATTCCTGTACCGACTCTCTTAAACCTGATTTATACTTGTGCGTCAAGTGTACGCCATAGGCACTACGTACCCTACGCCGTACCCACGCTGTACCCTACGCCGTAGGGTAACGTGCACCTCCTCTAAAAAGTAACTCACGCGTCGCGGCGATGCAGACGGCAACAACTGTGATTGGTCCGCTTGGTAGCATCGCATTTCCGGTTGCTTTTCTCTGCCATGTCTGTACACTGATGCGAAATAAATGGTTGGAGACAATGAACCAAATCGTCAAATCTACCTGCCAACATGGGAAAATATTTGAAATGCATTTCCTCGTCCATGTCTCTCACGGAGAAACTCAACAGTGTCAGAGAAACCCCACCGCCAACTTGCGTTTTGGTGGTGAAGTGCATAGCGATGCAGACACAACTACGCATGCTCGTTACGGCGTAGGGCTACGCAAAAATTAAATCAGGCCTACGGTGTAGGATACGGCATATCCCGAACGCACAAGTATAAATCAGCCTTTATGGTGAACAAAAGCAAATGTATTCCTTCATCCCAGTCTTGTCCATTTTCAACACAGTATGTCTTAATCATTGTTTTGACGGTAGAATTAAATCTTTCTAAAGCCCCTTGTGATTTCAGATGGTACACAGACAATGTAATTTGTGTCGCTCCCAGTTCATAAATTACCTGCTGGAATAATCCAGATGTAAAATTACTTCCTTGATCAGACTGGATTTCTTTAGGCAAACCAAATAAAGTAAGAAACTTGAAACCCAAGCAAGGGTTAACACATAAGTGTTCTTCACAGGATACCCCAAATCCGATCCACTCCAATGGATCAAATGAAGTGACAACCACACATTCGATGTTCGCTGAATTAATTAACCCACCCTTGTGGGCAGAGGAAAGTTCTGAACAGTGACCCATGGCCACTAGTTCCCTTGTTTCGATCGTTCCATTTTCCCTCCTTCATCTCGGTCTGACTCTGAGTGCCTGTGTCCTCAGTTAAAACTAAACAAGCAGCGAGCGATGTAAACAAGATGCAAGTCAGACTGATTCACCTTAATCTCGCTCTCTCTTAAAATGACAGCCCACAGCAAATGAAACCTAGGGATTCATAACAACGGCCACTCCCCATTGTGAACTGACTGGTGTGCCAGTAGTTTGGATGACTGAGTGAATCCCTTCCCACATTCTAAGCAGGTGAATGGTTTCTCCCCAGTGTGAACTCGCTGATGACTCTGCAGGGTGGATGATTGAGTGAATTCCTTCCCACATTCTGAGCAGGTGAACGGCTTCTCCCCAGTGTGAACTCGCTGATGTACCATTAGGGCAGAAGAGTGAGTGAATCCCTTCCCACATTCTAAGCAGGTGAATGGTTTCTCCCCAGTGTGAACTCGCTGATGACTCTGTAGGTTGGATGACTGAGTGAATCCCTTCCCACATACTGAGCAGGTGAACGGCTTCTCCCCAGTGTGAACTCGCTGATGAATCTGTAGGTGGGATGACCGAGTGAATCTATTCCCACATACTGAGCAGGGAAATGGCTTCTCCCCAGTGTGAAGTCTCTGATGACTCTGTAGGTTGCATGACCGAGTGAATCTCCTCCCACATACTGAGCAGGTGAACGGCTTCTCCCCAGTGTGAACTCGCTGATGACTCTGTAGGTGGGATGACCGAGTGAATCTCTTCCCACATACTGAGCAGGTAAATGGCTTCTCCCCAGTGTGAACTCGCTGATGACTCTGTAGGTCGGATGACCGAGTGAATCTCTTCCCACAGACTGAGCAGGTGAATGGCTTCTCCCCAGTGTGAACTCGCTGATGGCTCTGTAGGTTGGATGACTGAGTAAATCCCTTCCCACAGACTGAGCAGGTGAACGGCTTCTCCCCAGTGTGAACTCGCTGATGAGTCTGTAGGTCGAATAACTCAGCGAATCCCTTCCCACATTCTGAGCAGGTGAACGGCTTCTCCCCAGTGTGAACTCGCTGATGACTCTGTAGGTGGGATGACTGAGTGAATCTCTTCCCACATTCTGAGCAGGTGAACGGCTTCTCCCCAGTGTGAACTCGCTGATGTACCAGTAGGGTGGATGACAGTGTGAATCTCTTCCCACAGACTGAGCAGGTGAACGGCTTCTCCCCAGTGTGAATTTGCTGGTGTCTCCGTAGGTCGGATGACTGAGTGAATCCCTTCCCAGAGTCTGAGCAGGTGAACGGCCACTCCCCGGTGTAAACACGCTGGTCAGCCATTAGGTCAGATGACTGAATGAATCCTTTCCCAGAAATTCAGCAGATGACCAGCCTCTGCCCTGTGTGAACAAACTGGTGTGTCCACAGGTGAGACGACTGATTGAAACCTTTCTCACACACAGAACAGGTGAAAGGCCTTGCCCAGTGTGAACTTGCTGATGTACTTTCAATTGAGATGACCGAGTGAATCGATTCCCACTGTTTGAGCAGGTGAACGGCCTTTCTCCTGTATAAAATGACGACTGTGCCAGTCTGTCAGATGATCGAGTGAATCCCTCCCCAGTGTCTGAGCAGGAAGGATGGTCGATTGAATCCCTTGCTCCACTTCTTAAATGTCTAGACAGAGACAGCAAAACTGGCGTGTTGTGTTTGAGATCCAAGGAGCTAAATTCCTTCTCGTTTTTAACCTGTAAAAAGATTTACAAAATCCATCAATGGGTTAGGACTAAATTTCAGATGAGATTACTTGAGTTGTCAAGGTTTGATCTGGTATCACACTGTTGCAATGAGGTTCAACCCAAGTTGGAGAGAGAAATCTCTTCTGACTGGTCACAGTGCTGGTATCTGGAATGGCCACCAATTCCTTGATGCTCTTCCTCTTTCTATAAGAATGGGGCACTTCTGCCATCTCCAATCTGTGACCTGGCTCAGTTTGACTCTCTCCATTGGTATTATTCCCTGTTCCTGCTGAGCCGCATGGGTGCCTGGCCCCACAGTAACTGAAACACCCTCATGCAAATAGTCTTTCTTGACGTGCATCTGGGATTTTCTTTTATGTATTATTAACTTAAAGTGCCACAGTTTTAACGCCATATAAAAAATTCCTGCTGAGATGAGTGGTTGGTCCACACAACTGTTAAAAGGACTCAGAGTGAATTTCTGTATTATTTCAGGTTCTTTTCGCAGTCATAGAAAATTGCAACACAGAAACAAGCCCTTTGGGCCATCTAGTTTGTGCTGGACTATTTAAACTGCCCAATCCCATACCACTACCATCCAGGTATGTATATAAACCTCTGAAATGTTGAAATTGAGCTCGCATTCACCACTTGTGCTGGCTGCTCATTCCACACCCAGATGACCGTCTGTGTGCAGAAGTTTCCCTCATGTTCCCCTTAACGTTTCACCTTTCACCCTTAACCCATGGCCTCTAGTTGTAGTCCCACCATCTCAGTGGTAAAAGCCAGCTTGCATTTACCGTATCTATAACCCTCATAATTGTCGTATACCTCCATCAAATCTCCACTCAATCTTCTACGTTCCAAGGAATAAAGTCCTGACCTGTTCACTCTTTCCTTATAACCCAAGTCCTCCAGACCTGGCAACATCTTTGTGTATTTTCTCTGAGCTCTTTCAACCTCTTTTACATCTTTCCAGTAGGTAGGTGACCAAAACTGTACACAACACTCCAAATTAGGCCTCACCAATGTCTTCTACAAGTCAACATTACATCCATCTATTGTTGTCAGTACTTTGGTTCATGAAGGCCAACTCACTCTTGTCTGCATTAAATTACATTTTCCATTTCTCAAACCATTTTCCTGGCTGGTTCAGATCACACTGCAAGCCATGACAGTCTTCCTCACTATTCACTACACCACCAACCTTGGTGTCATCCACAAATTTGCTGATCCAGTTAACCACACTATCATCCAGATCACTGATATAGATGACAAACAGTAACAGATCCAGCACTGATCCCTGTGGCACACCACTGGTCACAGGCCTCCAGTCAGAGAGGTAACCATCTGCTACCACACACTGGCTTCTCCCAAAGACAGTGTCTCATCCAATTTACTATCTCATCTTGAATGCTGAGTGACTGAACCTTCTTGACCAACCTCCCATATGAGACTTTGTCAAGTGCTTTTGCTAAAGTCCATGCAGACAACATCCACTGCCTTGCCTTCATCCACTTTCCTGATAACTTCCTCGAGAGACTCTATAAGATTGGTTAGACATGACCTGCTGCCTATCCTTAATCAGTCCACATCGATCCAAATACTTGTATGTCCGTCTCCTGCACACATATTCCAATAACTTTCCCACTACTAATGTCAGGCTCACCAATGTATAAATTCCTAGTTTATTTTTAGAGCCTGTCTTGAACAGCGGAGCAACATTGGCTTTCCTGCAATCCGTCACCTGTCACGAAGGATGATTTAAATATCTGTGCATGGGCCCCGACAATTTCTGCACTTGTCTTCCGCAGGGTCCCAGGGAACAACTTGTCAGGCCCTGGGGATTTATCCACGCTAACTTGCCTTAAGACAGCAAACACCTCCACCTCTGTAATCTGTACAGGGTCCAGGAAGTTGATGCTGCTTTCCCTCACTTCTATAGACTCTGTGACCATCTCCTAAATAAATACGGATGCAGAAAATATCTCCCCCATCTATTTTGTCTCCTCATATCGATTACCATTCAGACCTTCCAGAGAATTAGTTTTTCCCCTTGCCATCTTTTCGCACTTAACATATCTGTAGAATCCTTGAGGATCCTCCTTCACCTTGTCTGCTGGGGCAAACTCATGTCTGCTTTTATTTCTTTCATAAGTGTTCACCTGAATTTCCTGTATTTCATATGTACCCCATTTGTTCCTATCTGCCTGTACCTGGTATGCGCCTCCTTTTTATTGATCTGAGAGATGAAAGCCAAAGGGGTGATAGAGCTGCATGGTGGGAGGTGGGGGTAAGGGAGGGTTAAACTAAAGTTGCAGGGGAATGGGAGCCTGAATAACAGAACAGATAGTAGAGGTGCTGTGGAGACAGATGTTGTTCAGTCCTTAGGCAAAGTCAGGAATGAAAAAGTTGAGCATGGTGCAGTGAATATGCTCAATCCTGTATATTTCAATACAGGGAGCAGCGTAGGAAAGGCGGATGTGTTCAGGACATGGATCAACACCTGGAATTATGACACTAGGATCTGGCAACTGTGGCCTGGGACAGGCTGCTTTATGGCGAAGGTGTGCTTGGTAAATGGGAGGCCTTCAAACCGAAATTTTGAAAGTACAAGGCGGGTATGTGCCTGTCAGAATAAAAGGTAAAGATAGAAACTGTAGGGAACCTTGGTTTTCAAGAGATATTGAGACCCTGGTGAAGCACAAAATGGAGTTGTAGAACAGGGACAGGCAGGGAGGTTCTTATGGAGTTTAAGAAATGCAAGAGAACATGTAAGAAATAAATCAGGATGGCTAAAAGGCATGAGATTCCCCTTGCAGAAAAGATGAAGGATAATCCTCAGGGATTCTGGAGATAGATTAAGAGCAAAAGGACTGCAATGCACAAAATTGGTCCTCTGGAAGACCGGAATGGCAAACCATGTGTGGAACCAAAGCAGATGGGGGAGATTTGAGTATGGAATGAGCTGCCAGACAAGGTGGTAAATGTGGGTTCTTTTTTAACATTTAAGAATAAATTAGACAGATACATGGATGGGAGGTGAATGGAGGGATATGGTCCGTGTGCAGGTCAGTGGGACTAGGCAGAAAATAGTTCGGCACAGCCAAGAAGGGCCAAAGGGCCTGTTTCTGTGCTGTAGTTTCTATGGTTGTATGGTTCTATCTCAAATATATTTTTCATCTCATTTACTCAGGAGATGGACACAGGGTCTATGGGATTGTGGAAAAGCGGCATTAAAATCGTGGACCCTGTACAGATTAAAGAAGAGGAGGTGATTGCCATCCTGAGGCAGATTAGGGTGGATAAATCTCTAGGGCATGACAAGGTGATCCCTTGGACCCCACGGGAGGCAGTGCAGAAATCGTTGGGGCCCTAGCAGATATAACAGGGGAGTTATCAGAGGATTGTAGGATAGCCAAAGTCATTTCGCTCTTCAACATAGAGCAGAGAAATCTACAGCATATTCCAGGCCACTCAGCCCACAATGTTGTGCCAACCATGTAACTTACTCTAGAAACTGCCTGGAATTTCCCTAGCACATAGACCTCTATTTTACTGAGCTCCGTGTACCTATCTAAGAGACTGTTAAAAGACCCTATTGTATCTGCCTCGACCACCGCTGCTGGCAGTGCATTCCACACACCCACCACTCTCTGTGTAAAAAAACTTACCCCTGACATCCCCTCAGTATCTATTTCCAATCACTTTAAAACTATGCCCCCTCGTGTTAGCCATTTCAACCCTGGGGAAAAACCTCTGGCTATCCACACGATCAATGCCCTCATCATCTAATACACCTAGAAAAGGCTCCAAACATAAACAAAGAAATGATATATTGCTTTGAAGATTTGTTAGAAGTATACAAAATTATAAGGGTACAGATTGGGTAAATGCAAGCAGCTTTTTCCACTGAGGTTGGGTGGGATGACAACCAGAGGTCATGGGTAAGTGGGGAAGGAGAAAATGTAATGGGAACATGTGGAAAAGCTCTTCACTGAAATGGTGGTGAGAGTGTGGAATGAGATGTCAGCACAAGTGGTGAATATGAGCTCGATTTCACAATTAAGAGAAGTTTGATAGGTACCTGGATGGTCGGGGTATGGAGGGCGATGGTCCTGGTGAAGGTAGTTGCATTAGACAGATTAAATGTTTTTTTACCATTGACTAGATGGGTCAAATACCCTGTTTCCGTACCGAACTACTCCATATTTTTATGACAGACAAGCTGGACAAACTTGTTTGGAAGGGAAAAGGTAGGAGTGACAACGAAGCAGCAATGGCTGGAGTTTCTGGGAGCAATTCGGGAGCTGAGTGAGAGATACATCCCAAAGAAGTGGAAGCATTGGAAAGGCAGGAGGACACAACTATGGATGAAATGAGAAGCCAAAGCCAACATAAAAGCAAAAGAAAGGGCAAACAAAAGTGCAAAAGTATTGGGAAGCTTTTAGAAACCAACAGAAGACGATTAAAAAAAAAGTCAGATGAGCTCAGGGGGTGGAATTATGATATTGTGGTCATTAATGAGTCTTGGTAGCACCCAACAGTCTGAGGCATTTAGAGTAACAAAATAACCGGGGCCTAAATATCTCTTGAAAACCAAGGTACAATATCATAATTCCCTCTCCTGAGCTCATCTGGCTTTCCTACGATGCTTCTTGCATTGTGATATACACAGCTCAGCACATTCATCGCACCATGCTCAACCATTTGATCGCTGACTCTATCTGAGGTCTGAACAACATCTGACTGGTGTCAAGAAAACAAACTCTCCCTCATGGTCACAAAAACAAAGGAGCTGATTGTGGACGACAGGAGGAATGGAGACAGGCAACCCCTTATTGACATCAATGGATCTGGGGTTGGGAGGGTGAACAGCTTTAAGTTCCTCAGCATAAACATCACCGAGGATCTCACATGGTCTGTACATACCGGCTGTGTTGTGAAAAGAGCACAACAGCACCTCTTTCACCTCAGACGGTTGAAGAAGTCTGGGATGGGGCCACAAATCCAAAGGACTTTCTACAGGGACACAATTGAGAGCATCCTGACTGGCTGCATCACTGCCTGGTATGGGAACTGTACTTCCCTTAATCACAGGAACCTGCAGAGAGTGGTGCGGACAGCCCAGCGCATCTGTAGATGTGAACTTCCCACTATTCAGGACATTTACAGAGACAGGTGTGTGAAAAGGGCCCAAAGGATATTGGGGACCCAAATCACCACAACCACAAACTGTTCCTGCTGCTACCATCCAGGAAACGGTACCACAGCAAAAGGACCAACAGGCTGCGGGACATCATCTTCTACCAGGCCATCAGACTGATTAATTCATGCTGATACAATTGCATTTCTATGTTATATTGACTGTCCGATCTACAAACTATTTATTATAAATAACTATAAATTACACATTGCACATTAGACGGAGACATAGAAACATAGAAAATAGGTGCAGGAGTAGGCCATTCGGCCCTTTGAGCCTGCACCGCCATTTATTATGATCATGGCTGATCATCCAACTCAGAAACCCGCCCCAGCCTTCCCTCCATACCCCCTGACCCCTGTGGCCAGAAGGGCCATATCTAACTCCCTCTTAAATATAGCCAATGAACTGGCCTCAACTGTTTCCTGTGGCAGAGAATTCCACAGATTCACCACTCTCTGTGTGAAGAAGTTTTTCCTAATCTCGGTCCTAAAAGGCTTCCCCTCTATCCTCAAACTGTGGCCCCTCGTTCTGGACTTCCCCAACATCGGGAACAATCTTCCTACATCTGGCCTGTCCAATCCCTTTAGGATCTTATACGTTTCAATCAGATCCCCCCTCAATCTTCTAAATTCCAACGAGTACAAGCCCAGTTCATCCAGTCTTTCTTCATATGAAAGTCCTGCCATCCCAGGAATCAATCTGGTGAACCTTCTTTGTACTCCCTCTAAGGCAAGGATGTCTTTCCTCAGATTAGGGGACCAAAACTGCACACAATACTCCAGGTGTGGTCTCATCAAGGCCTTGTACAACTGCAGTAGTACCTCCCTGCTCCTGTACTCGAATTCTCTCGCTATAAATGCCAGCATACCATTCGCCTTTTTCACCGCCTGCTGTACCTGCATGCCCACTTTCAATGACTGGTGTATAATGACACCCAGGTCTCGTTGCACCTCCCCTTTTCCTAATCGGCCACCTTTCAGATAATAATCTGTTTTCCTATTTTTGCCACCAAAGTGGATAACTTCGCATTTATCCACGTTAAGTTGCATCTGCCATGAATTTGCCCACTCACCCAACCTATCCAAGTCACCCTGCATCCTCTTAGCATCCTCCTCACAGCTAACACTGCCACCCAGCTTCGTGTCATCTGCAAACTTGGAGAAGCTGCATTTAATTCCCTCATCCAAGTCATTAATATATATTGTAAACAACTGGGGTCCCAGCACTGAGCCTTGCGGTACCCCACTAGTCACTGCCTGCCATTCTGAAAAGGTCCCGTTTATTCCCACTCTTTGCTTCCTGTCTGCTAACCAATTCCCCACCCACACCAATACCTTACCCCCAATACCGTGTGCTTTAAGTTTGCACACTAATCTCCTGTGTGGGACCTTGTCAAAAGCCTTTTGAAAATCCAAATATACCACATCCACTGGTTCTCCCCTATCCACTCTGCTAGTTACATCCTCAAAAAATTCTATGAGATTCGTCAGACATGATTTTCCTTTCAGAAATCCATGCTGACTTTGTCCGATCATTTCACCGCTTTCCAAATGTGCTGTTATCACATCCTTGATAACTGACTCCAGCAGTTTCCCCACCACTGACGTTAGGCTAACCGGTCTATTATTCCCCGGTTTCTCTCTCCCTCCTTTTTTAAAAAGTGGAGTTACGTAACGTAAAGATTTCTACTCCTCATGTATATGAAGGATATATGTATTAAAGTCAACTCAATTCAATTCAGCTTCTCCACTATCTGTTCTGTCAGTCTGACTCCCATCCCCCCTACAACTTATTTTAACCACATCACCCTCTCCCCATACTAGCACTAGCAAGCCTCACCACTGGGATATTAGTCCCCTCTTGTTCTGTTCCCCTCACTAACGAATCCTCTATCACCCCTTTGACTTTCCTCTGTCAGTAATCCCCCCAACAGTTTCTAAAGTGGATCCACCTGTTGTTGTGGGGGATGGCCACAAAAGTACTCTGCAATGGCAATTTAACCTCATTCCCCTTCCTCACTCTCACCCAGTTTCCTGCATCCTGCACTTGGGTGTAACTCACCTCTCTTCATGTCATATCTATCACACCCTCTGACTCCCAGCTGATCCAAAATTCATCCATTTCAAGTTCCAACTCCGTAAAGTGCAGAGTTACAAGCTGCAGCTGGATGCACATCTTGTAGGTGAGGGCATCGGGGACACTGGAGGTCTCCCCACCTTCCCACCAATGTCTCCTCTAATTTGTAATGACCAGTGTGCACATAAAGCTTGTACTGTGCATTTTTTTACCCAGTGACAACATGGGCAGAGTGAACTTTAAATAGAGAGCCATTCATTTTAACAGCTAGCAAATCACTGTCAATAAGAACTGTGATGTCCTCTGGGTTTGATCAAGTTCATCTGCACTCTCACACAACCTGTATAGTAGGCCTGTAGCGGGTAATGAAGGATTTTCTCTCCACAGCTGTTCCACACCGTCCATATGTGATTTGCTTGCTAAAGGACACTTAAAAAGGTCAGATTTCCAACTAACACTCCACTTCTTCCCACTTTCAAATTCTCCAGCAACTTTTACATCACCACAATACACACAGGTAACACCAGTTTCTGTATTGTACATAAATATTTCCACTGAACCCTCCCCCAGGTGACTGACAGTGGTGAACTCAGTGATGGCAATGCCAATGAATATGAAGGGAAGGGCAGTAGTCTGTCTCATTGGAGTCTGACACATTTGTGATGTGAAAGCTACTTGTTGCCCAGGGCAAAGGTGTTTGATATCATTCTGTACCCAGAGAGAATGGGTCAAAACATGTTCTCACGGGTAGAAAAGTCCAGAACAGGAGGAGGTAGAACAAGCAACAGACACAAAATGCTGGAGGAACTCAGCAGGCCAGGCAGCATCTATGGAAAAGAGTACTAATGCTGAGTTCCTCCAGCAATTTGTGTGTGTTGCTCGGATTTCCAGCATCTGCAGATTTTCTCTTGTTTGTGACTGGAGGCAGAACAAAGGTGATTTTCTCAACAGCTGATGTAAAAGATTTTGTTCCCTTTCTCCGAGTTCCCGATCCTTGCATTTAGACAGCTGGAGCTCAGCTCTGTCTGAGAGATCCATCGGTTCCCAATCCCTCATCAGCCGGAAGCTCCCCGGGGCCCGTGTACGGATGGTGGGGCTGAGAGAGAGGGAAGAGAGCAGGACTGTCCCGGGATTGCGGGTCACGGAGTCCGGAGTCACAGCAACTACCCGAAGTCGGTGTTGACAAATAATCGCCCGCAAATTTCCTCTTACCTGTACCGATCCTCCTGAGGCCCTCTGTATGCTGTGCGCATGCGTGAATTCGACGTCATCAATCCAGACGCCTGCGCATTTGATCGGCGCTTCAGCGGCAGCGAAACTTCAGACGCACTGTTTTATGGGTAATCACGGTGCCATTAACGGTTTCTGCAAACACCGGTTTCATGTCCATATCTCAGTTTTTTTGTGTGTATAGAAAATTCAGCAGCTGTTTTAACGCAGAAAGTGGCTGCCATAAGCAATATAGTCAATATCAACGTGTATCTAATGCCAAAGTACAATCCTCTTACAAATACAGATATGAAACACAAGAGATTCTGCAGTTGCTGGAAATACAGAGACGCACACACACAAAATGCTGGAGGAACTCTGCAGTTCAGGCAGCAGCTAAGCAGAGGAGTATACAGTCTAGGCATGCTGAAGGGGCTCGGCCTAAATGTTGTCTATTTATTCTCTCCACGTTTGCTGCCTGATCTGTTGATTTCCACCAGTAATTTGCAAAAAATAACCATCTTTTTTTCGATCAAGCAGTTTCCAAATGTTTCTGATCTTTCACTTGTTGCCACATCATGCTGGTCTCATTCCTCTTCCTCCTCGTAAACTCCAGACCCCATCTCTCTCTTGAGACCCAGAGCCCTGACTCAGGCTGGCAACCCTTTGGTTTCTGACTCTGCACACTCGCTGGTCTGCTGCCAAACTTTAGAGGTACATTGCAGCAACCCAGCTGTCTGAAGCACAGTCCTTTGAAATGAGTGAAAATGACCCAAATATTGAAAACAGCAGGGAAGAAGGAGTTTAACCAACTTCGTCCTGAGCCCTGGGGAAAATCAAAACCACAGTGAGCTCATCGTCTTATGCAGACTGGAGAAAATCATGCAGGAAATTCATGCAGGTGTATAGGATGATTAGAGGCATTGGTCGTGTGGATAGTCAAAGGCTTTTTCCCAGGGCTGAAACGGCCAACATGAGGGGGCATAGGGTTAAGGTGATTGGAAGGAGGTACAGAGGAGATGTCAGAGCTAAGTTTTTTTTTAAACAAAGAGTAGTGTCTGTGTGGAATGCACTGCCAGCGACGTGGCAGAGGCAGATAAAATTGGGTCTTTTAAGAGACTCTTAGATAGGTACATGGAGATTAGGAAAATGCAGGGCTATGCGGTAGGGTAATTCGCGGCAGTTTCTGGAGTAAGTTACCCACAACCTTGGGCCAAATTGTCTGTAATGTGCTGTAGATTTCTATGATTTCTATGAATTTTATGAAATTCAAGGGAAGTCTCCTATCCCACACAGTGGTGACTGGCTGCAACCTGTCATCACAGGGAGGGTGAGAGGGGAACGGCAAGGATCATATACTGATATGGAACAGAAACATGGGCAGGGATCAGACGGGCTGAGTGGCCTCTCTAGTGTACGTTGTGAGTGTGGTAGAGACTGTAAGTACACAGGATATGATACAGAACTGATTTATCGTTCAAAGATCCACAATATTAAACATCAATCTAGTTTAAGGCTAACATCAGCAGAACAGATTCCTCCAATGCTCAGTGACCAGGGTTCAGTCCTGGGTGCGATGAGCAGCCGCAAGAACTGCAGAATCTGTCAGTAACAGTCCCTCCTGAACCTGCAGCTGCCTGCAGTCACCGTGATTTAACACAGAGCTAATTTGACCTTCCTCCCTGATGTGAAGTTGCTGGTGTTGCAGCAGCTGGGATGATTGAGTAAAACTCTTTGCTCACTCCGGACAGAAATGTGGTCTCTATTTATTGTGAACTCACCGGAGCATCACAAGGTGGGTTAACTGAATGAGTCTCTTCGCACACACGGAGCAGGTGACCGGCCGCTTCCCAGTGAGAAGCTGTTGGTGTATCTGGGATGTCCCACTGAATCCCTTCCAAAATGAGAGCCAGTGAATGATGTCACACTGCTATAACGTCATGGAAATGTATCCAATCAGATCACGGACATGGACACGTGACCGGGCTCTCCTTGTAGCGAGTGGGACGCTGTCTTCTCCAGCATCTCCGTCTCCACATTCAAGGATCGGCGGCATTCAAGCGCTGGTGAACTGACAGATACAGCGGGACTAACGTGCTGTTGTGTTTGTGATTCCCATACACAAATCCTTTGCCTTTTCTACACTGTTAAAAGTTTACAAACCACGTCAGTGGGTGAAAGACAACATTTCAACTCAGATAATTTTAGTCTCCATGGTGCCTTCTGATAAAAACACTGTCACAACTCAAAACAATTTGGACTAACAAGATTTCATCTTCTAACTGTCTACAGTTCCGGGATCAGGCACAATATCAAACCCTCTGCTTCCCTCTCTGTATCAAAATGGATCATTCCTCCCCTTCATCAGTCTGTGACTTGGCTCAGTTTGTCTGTCTCCTTCGCATTCTGAACATGCACCACACACCCACTGAGATCAGATTTTATTTACACGGCTGCGACTGGAGACTTTCTGATTATTATGACCCTCCTGGCATCTGACGGTGGTAAACTCAGAGTCAGCAATGGTATTGACCCTCAGGAGTAGGTGATTAGGCTTTTTCGTTGGCGATCGATAAACTGCCAGTAGCGTGTGGTTGGATGAGTGGGTCGGTTTCAGACTGGAAGGCGGCAGCGTTTGGAGTGTCCCAGAGATCAGTCCCTGACCACAGTTGTTCACAGTTTAATGGCCTGGCGGAGGCAGCGAGATGTGAGATGTCCCAGTCTGCTGGTGACACAGA